>NW_004525042.1:220989-244607 GCF_000260255.1 Octodon degus
TCACTTCCTGTGCTGAGACAGTGTATGTCCCTATCATAACAACAGAATTTCAGTGGACTCAAGATATATCAGGATACCTCAAAAGTCAAAGAAACAATCTGGCTGAATAGGTTTGCAAAACTTATATTTAAAAATAGATATTCACTAAAGATACTAAATATATATAAAAGTTTAAATAAATGGTACAGAATGCAAAGTAGAGTCCATCTTGGTCTTCCATGACAAGTTTTACTCTCTAGATATAAATAATTTAAATATTTTTTAAGTTATTCTGCAGGGCAGTCAGTATACTTTTTTTCCCCATAATTTTATTGAGAAACAAATAGCAATGAGACAGTTTCAAATCAAATTGGTAGGACAGCTTCAATAATTAACATATTGCATACTCTCTTCCTAGTGGTTATTTGCTGTACAAGATGCAGACATGACATTCTATTTACAAACACTATTAGAACAAATCCCTCTATTCATTGAATTAAGAGAATGTAGCTATATATCTATCCTAACCATTTTTAATACCCAGATACAAAACGGTCATTCATCTGTTTCCCCTTTTTTTTGTTTAGTTCCGTCATTTAAATATTATAGGTGTGTGAACTCTAGCAAAATATTCCAAAATAGTCCAGTAGTCCACAATAGTATTGGGTTTTCCACTTGACTGGCAATGTCAGAAGTTGTTGACCTGAGTCCCCTACAGCTCAACATAACAGTATGGCTTTACTTCTTATACTTAGTTTTTATACTTTTCTACTGGATGGTTAAGACCAAAATAAAGCAAGACCTATGTAACAAGAATTGTAGCTTTTGTATCTGATAAGGTCATTCAAATCCCCTCAGGATTTATCAGTCAGTACACTTAACTATCTGCTCCTTAATTGCTGCTTATTGTTTGAAATAGGACTCAAATTCCTGGTGATACTCCTGCCTTAGCCTCCTGAATGCTGGGATTACAGGCATACAGTCAGATCTCTGATTCTTATACTATCATGTCTAAACCATAAAATTGAATTCCTGATGTCAAACAAAACTGGATCATTTACCTCCCTTCCATGTCTCCCATTTAATACATCAAATATGATTATCCATATAATTTAAAATATTCTTTAACCATATCTTCTAAGAATTTTGAAACTATGTTGGTTCTCTCTATGCAAAATAATTCAACTAGTTTACTTGTCCACTCCCCTTCCCCTGTATTTTCAAGTTCTGCTAAGTATGATATTTCTATTATAACAAGATTTTGAATATTTATTACCTAATCTATCATTCACTATCACGTTGTCTTTAGGTTTATTCTAAACTATGAAATAGCACAATGCAATTCTATACCTGTATGACGAAGAATTTGGAAGACTATAGCCTATGTGATAATCTCTACACACACACTTTATTTTAACCAAGTACAACACTAGGCAAAATTATGGATACTGAAAAAAGTATCCATAACCTTGTATCACCAAACCTGTGCTGATAATTCCAAGTTTCATTGTGAAATGAATTTTCTTTTACCCTGTCTATTGTTCAAACAGGGACATATTTTGTTTCATTTCCAATTTGGATACTAAATTTCTTTCAAAAACTTCTCACTGGATTATAATCACTTTTTTCTTACTGTGAAAAGTAGCAAATCAATACCACATATCTACAATCTTCTAACTTCGTATCATACCAACTATATATTTTATGAAGATTTTTTCCCCTCTGCTCTTTGGAGATTCCTTTTCTACTAGAACCAGGGCTCGGAGGCTTCTTATACACTTCTCAGTCCAGGATCTCTTTTAGTCCCACTCCTAGGTTGAGCTCAATTTTTTCTTGGCTTCTGCTGGCTACAAATAATTTTATCTTAGAGAATGAATGAAAGGTAAACTTCCTCTGTCTTTTCATTCTGAAAATATTTTTCCATTATCCACATATGCTACTGATAATTTAGCTACTTACAGAATTCTAGGTTGAAAGCTACACGTGTCAGAATTGTAAATAGTATGCTGTTGTGTTTTAGCAAACAATACTGATAAGAGGTCTGATGCCAGGCCAGCACTGGTAGCAGATAATCAGTAGGCTTTCTCTGTGTGGTTCTGTAATTGTACAATGACATGTACTAGAATCTTTTGATACTCATGTTTCCCTTTTTCTTCAGCATCAGAAGTGACTGTGTCATGATTTACAGTGAGTGGCTTACATTACAAATCCATGTCATTTTCAGACACTCTGTGAGGTACTGCGTGTAGTATTATTTACTCTACTGTCTTTTGTGGGAAACTCTGAGGATCCAGCTTGAAGAGCTGATGCTCTTAACATAAATCCATGGTACATGCCCCTCAGAAAGATTAGATCAACTCACATAAATTATTAAAAGGAGAATCTTCTGTCTTATCTTCACTAATGGTGAGATTTTCAGCACACCTGTCTCATTACTCCTTTACTTTGCAGGTCTTTACTTGTGAAATGGAATTTTTCTAGAGTTTTTTTTTCCCCCCCTTGTAAGTTTCCTATAATAGTGTGATCATTCAGGGTTTTGTTGCTTTTTCTTTGTTCCTCATATATGTCAACTCTTTAAATATCATTATCTAATTCACATTGCACATGTCATTTCTGTATAATATATGTAGCACATTTTAAAAAAAGTTTATTTTATCTTACTTATGGTAATGATTTCTTCTTCCTGGAAGCCTCATTTTTTTATGTAATCCAAAATATATGAATTTTCCTTTAAATTTTGTGGCACTAGTGTTTTCTCTAGTATGAAAGGTTCTCCATTCAAAGATGTAAATTCCAATTTAATGTCTCCTGTTTTGGGTGGTGGTGTCCCTTCGCTGCAGGTCAACAATACTACTACTAAAATGTAATTATTTACAAAATGAAAGGTAGTTCACATTCAAAATCTTTCAAAATAGCAAAGCTAAAAAATCATTTGGCAATTAGTTGGTAAATTTCAATACTATGTTTTTAGTAAAATGCCCTGAGAACATGCTTTTTACAACAAAGTAATTCATCTATCCTAGGAAAAGCAGGAATAATGCCATTTTTATTAATTACATAATTACTTTAGTTGAAGAACCAGTTTTCAAGATCCTGAGACACATAACAAGACCTAAGTCTGAGAAATGGAGACTATTTCAAGACCTTTCAAAGTCTGAGTTCTAGAGAAGTCAACACCCCTTATCTCTGCACAGCCCTCCAGACCACACCATGCAGATTCCTTTTCTCTCTAGGGCCAACTACCTGCCTTTACTGGAGGGTGCAGCTGCCTCATTTCCACTGCTCTGCCAATAGAACAACTTCCTTTTTGCTTGAACACTTGTAATATGTTTTCCTCTTTTACCCTTTTTAGAACCTTCCTTAAGGAAATCTCCACTACATGTTCAACAGGTCTTAAACAGTGACTTTTTTTTTTTTTTCTTTTGTCTTAATAGTTATTGGGAATGGGTGGGATCCTTTCAGGGTTTGCTTTCAAAGTTTTTATCAGGACAGCTCCCAGGTAGCATTGCCTTTATGCTAATTTAGCTTACTGCTAAGGCAACATCTTTCTGAGCATTTCACCTGCTGCTTGGGTGTTATGAGGCCTTCCTACTCCAGTTTGGGGAGCAGGTCCTACTGCCAGTCCTGTTCTGTCTACTCCTCTCTGAGGTCTTCTCCTGGCTTTCAGGCAGTCTGTGCAGATTAGCATTGTAAACACTTTAGACCAGCAAGCCCTTTAGGGTCCTCTGCCTAAATCTGGGTGCTCTTGGGTAGGGCACTGCTCCATTTTGAGATCTTATCTGGTTTGCAAGTTAAAATAACAAGCATTTACTAAACCTTTATGGTAGGCAACTGTGCTAGAAATAGTCTGTCTCATCTTCACAACACAGGAAAGTAAATATTATAATTTTCAATATATAGAATTTAAAACTCAGAATGATTCACATACATGACAGTGAAGAAGGCCAAGATCAGCCACACTGAGCTCTGCTCTCTGTGTATCTCTTAGGAGCCAGGTCTGGAAACTGCTCTCAGGGACAGAGCTGGTGCAATCCTGGTGTAAACCATCATGTTTTCTTTTCTTCTTCCAGCAAATGAAACCCAGTGCAGTCTGCTTTCCTATGTCCCAAGAAGATTTTTCATACATATTATTTAGTTTTCTAGTTAAAGTGAGAGGATATGGCTAGTCTATTTTTTTTTTTTTTTTTTTTTTTTTTTTTTTTTGTCTGTTGTTTGGAAGTACATCCCTGATGCACACAGTTTCAGATAACTCAAATCTAGAGGAACTCTAAAACAGCGCCCACTGTGTGATGCCTTGGCATAAAATCACTAATTTACAGTCTAACTGTACTCAGTTGTAGCTCAAAACTTTACCTATGTTGTAGAGTCAGAAGTTCTAGATTGTTTGTGCGTTTACTGCTGGGAACTAAACTCAGGGCATCACTCATGCTAGGCAGATGGCTGTGCTACTAAGCTCCATCCTTGGCTCAGAAGTTCTGCATTTAAATCTTGACCCTCTTCACTGTCATGTATATGAATCATTCTGAGTTTTAAATTCTTCAATGTATTGAAAATTATAATATCTACTTTCCTGTGTTGTGAAGAGTAGACAGACTGTGTATATTTTTCCAGAAAAATGCCTGGCATAAAAATATTTAGTAAATGTTTGTTATTTTAATTTGCAAACTAGTGTCTATAATATCTTTTTATTTCTTTCCCTTCCTATTCTGTGTTTTCACTTTGTTCCAATTTGATAAGAATTGTATTCATTATCTGTCCAACAGTTCTGCTACTAGACAGTAATGGTTGAGCTTCTAAGACTTATGAAAACATTACGTCCATTCAAAAATCAATTCATTTCATTTGCCTGGTTATACAATCAGGAAGAAAAGATCTGAGCAGTAATTCTGACATTCCACAGCAATCACTTACTATGTCACTTCAGTTCCTATCCAATGACAAGTATTTAGCTCACTCAAGCCTACAGTTCCTCTTTTCCCTAAGAGTCTCCCAAAAGACTCAGCCACCTAGAATTAGTCACATAGTAATTAGCACTACTGCTTCAACCTCATGTGCAGTGATGAAGTGAACTCATACTGTTAAGAGGAGGAGTCCTCAAGTAGGATAACAATGCACTGCTTCAAACACAAGTCATCTCACACAGATCCTGGGCTCTGAGATGGTCTGAAGAACTGTTGGAGCACTACTTCCCCTTGGACTTTCTAGATACATGGTGATTTGTCAAAATCTCCATGTGTATTCTTGAAGAGAATCTGGGGGCACTGTACTAAGCAGTACTTGAGAGGGAAGAAGTACTGTAATCCTTTCCAGATTTTCAAGGAAGCAGCACTCCAGCCTCTCCATGCATCAGGATTATTTTGGAGGCTGTGGAGTGAAGATTCCTTGCCCTCACTCTCCAAGTCTGTGTTTTAGGAAGTCTGGAGAAGGATAACAGCCTATACACTGTCGATGACACTCTAGATTATTCTGATATTGGAGGGCTTATGCCAACAGTTAAAGCAGTGCTACACTGACACATCAATATCTCCCCAAGGCCATTGCTTACATGAGACTTTGCTTTGGGATTATACATTCATACATTCTGTAGGTCAACACAAATGTTTAATGATGTGGCCTACAAATACCCTAACCTCTATCAACCACTAATCTTTTAACTGATCCACATTTTTGCCTTTTACAGAGAGGTACACAATTGGAATCTCTCTGTATGGAGGTTTTTGAAACTTGCTCATTTAGGGTTCTTCCATGTGTTTCATGGGTGTATATGATATATTGATCCATTAATCTACACTACAGGGCACCTGAATCATTTCCAAATTTATGCAAGTATTAATAAAAATGTCACACACTTTTATGTGCAGGTTTGGTGTAGAACTAAGTTTTTAGCTCATTTGGGCAAATATCACGGAACAGAGCCATCAGACCATAATTATTTCCATTTTACACATGAAGAAACCAAGACAAAAAGAAATCAAACAGTGTGCTTCAAGTCATACAACTATTAAGTAAGACAGCTGGGAATCTGAACCATTAAACATACAAGGTTCCATTGAATTTTACTGGTGATTCATTAACCATTCAACATTTTGTCTAAAAAACAAGTTCTGTTGGGTGTACCACAATTATTAGCTTTAGCAGGGGCAAGAAAACAGCACAGTACAAATAGCAGACTAGTTTTCAGTGTGTTATACTTTCTTTGTATGGGTTGAAGGACAGGAGATTTCTACATTATACCAGTTCATATGAACTGATCCTCCTGCCTCAGACTTCTGAGCAGCTGAGATAACTGGCTTGTGCCACAGCATCTTTCGAAATTTTAGTTTGACTGTGTGGCATTTAGCACATTACAGAGCTCCTCACCTGCAGAACTTTATCTCTTTGCCTTTATTTTGCATCTGTATGTCATACTGTTAGATGGGAGACCTGAACCCTCTGTAGGGGTTTCAGTACAAATCCATAAACTCCCATAAATTTTGCGTCACAGCTCTCAGACTGAATAATAAATTCCCTGGTATTTTCTGCATTTAAAATAAGCTATGTTGGATTCTACATCAGTATTTCTATCTATAATTCTCTTACTTTCAAAAATTTTATAGATTTTCCTTTGCAAAGCATGATCTTCAAATTTGTTTGCTTTTATTCTTTCATGAGCCTTCACTCAAATGATTATCCACTGATGCCCCAAAGACAGATTTCAGGAACATAGTTTCTTCATATATTTTAGCTGCCTCCTTCCTAACAGAACAATGCAACTGGTCTACTTATAAGATCATAAAATGCAAAAACATTTTTATTTTTTATTTTTATGTATTTGGTCTCAGTAGGTGGTGGAATGCATTGGGAGGCAGGGCTGGCATGACATATGGTGCCAGGGATCAAACCCGTCCCTGTGCTTGCTTAACCAGGCCCTTAGCCCACTGAGCTAGCCCACTAGCCCAAACACTTTTAATAAGAGTAGCTGATCATGTTAACTTTCTGATCGCAGGCACATTTACTAACACCTCTGGAACTCACCAGCTGCCCTACTGGATTACTGGAAAAATTACATGAGTGAGAATGCAGACCCAATTGCTTGCCTGACACATAATTCAGTACCCAGAGATCTTGGTTGAAGGAAGATTAACTTCTTACCGTAACTAACTCCATTTGACAAAACTCTCTGGCTTGTCCTTTTCTGAGCTACTCTTTCTCTCACTGTATTTTAAATTCTAGAAGCACAGTTCTGATAAACCTTCCACAAATCAAATGAACACTACCCCATCCCTTCTCCCTGATCTGACAGACAGACATCCTGTGAAACAGATGGAGACTGCTCCTTGATTAGCAACCTCTGGCAGCAAGAAGATTCTATGTGGCCAGTTCCAGGACAATGAGCAGATTCCTACATGACCAGCATCTGAGTAGTGTAAATTCCTTTGTCCCACTCCATATACAATCTTACAACTGCTACTGGCAATCCCCAAAACAGCCCTTAGATCTGTCTTTTCAGTGTGCTCACCCTGAAGTACAATACCTTTTGCGTTACAAAATGAACATCTCTACCTGATTTTTTTTTGGGATGAATAGTCTGTTGAGAATGCCAGGATAATGCTTCTGCCCAGGGCCCTAGTAACATGTACACTTCAGCCAGTCACATTACTCCTCTTTTTACAAACATCCACACTGCCCTCCTTAAATTTTTCATCATCTTCCTTTTAATGTTTCTCCATAGAACTTGAAGAAACTACATTTACTTTGTTAGATAATTTATATATTTGTCCTACTTATTGTTTGTCTTTCCCAGTTAAAATGTAAGCTCCATGCAGCACAAATCTTGTGTCTGCTTTGTCAACTGCTGAAGGTCCAAAGCTTAGAATGCAGGAATCAGTTTTACTTTGCCTGATGATCACATATATATCTTCAACTTACTGCTGATATTCTACCTGACAGATCTGTGTTTTTTTCTAATTCCTCAAAGGATGGACCAATGTTCTTTTCAGCCAAATATGCATGGTGACAATCATTGCAAAGATCAGGCCAAGGGCCAGCCAAATAGCTCAGCAGATTAAGGCTTCTGCAAGCAGACACAGGCTCAGGGGTCCTAGGTTGGATCCCTGAGCCTGCCATGCCAGCCCCGCCCACAGGACATGCTGAGAATTCAGACTGGGCATGGTGGCGTGCCCCTGTAATCCCAGAACATGGGAGGCTATAAACAGGAGAGTCCAATTTAGTAGTGAGACCCTGAATGCCCTGTAGACCCTTCCCTAAAATACAGAAAACAAAAACAAAACAAACAAAAACCAACAACAAAGATCAGGCCTAATTTTTTCTCCCTCAGAATGCCTTTCCAAATGAGAACTTAAGGATTAAACAACGAAGAATGGGTAAGGAGAAAAGCTAGGAAACGTGACAGGGGCAAAACCATATATTTATACGCAAAAGATGGTTAAGGCAATGATCCTGAGAATCTTCAGCAGGTTTTTAAAACTAGCACTTAACTGGCAGGATTTTCACCCTAATTATATATGCTGTGAACTAAGCAACTGCACTGAAGATAGCAATGTGTAATTGTAGGGTCATGCTTGGAATGCCTGTCATTCTGTCTTCTAAATACTGCTTATCATGTCATATCAATTACTGCTATACTGTCTCTCAAGTAAATGTTTGTTTAAAAAACAAGGGTAATAAATGAAAACAAGAGACAAGAAAAAAAATGTCATAGGACTGTCCTGCTACAATATGTATATGGTTAGATTTCAAAATTTCTGTGTAAAAATTTGTAGTTGTTTATTCCTATTTTTAAAAATATTTATTTTCATTTTTTTCTTCATATTCTGTAAGGATTTAAAGTTTAACATATCAATACTTGATGGAAAATACCTGTTCCATGTTATATCTAAGATGTTTGATATTCAGACAGATAGTGAGGTTAAGCTCAACTGCGTATATTATAGGGTAATAATATCATTAAGCTTTTCTTCTGGAGGGTTAACAACTTAAAATTTGCAGACCAAAAATTAGAGAAAAAGAAGGGCTGCAAGGACAGCCAACATTTTGGCCCTAGCCTTTCAAGGCCAGTGAAGACTCAGGACATAAAAGGATCTGTACTCTTTTATCCTGTAACTCAGTGATATCCCAAATTTTCTGAAAAAGGAGATTATGGGGCCACAGAAGAAAGTGATCGATGATGTAGAGTGTGCCTAAGGAGAGTCAAATGGAGAGAAAACATTCTCTCAGGCTTTCACAGAGAGCAAATTCGGCAAGTAATGGCCGTCACTCATCCACATGGCTGACACTGACAAAGGATCTACAAACTGCGGTACAGGGTTTCAGGGTAAATCCTGAGAGAATTTGACTGACATTATCAGATACAAAAGTTACATTTCTTGTTATACAGGTCTTGCTTTATCTTGGTCTTAAACATGCAGCAGAAAAGTATAAAAATGAGGTATAAAAAGTAAAGCCATATTAATATGTTGAGCTGTAAAAGGCTCAAGTCAACAACTTCTGACACTGTCAGTCCTACAGATAACCTACTACTATTATGGACTAGTGGACTATACTGGATTCTTTTGCTGAATTCACGCACCTATAATATTTAAGTGACAATGGATCATCCATCTCTGACAAAATTAAACCAAAAAAGGGGATACAAATGAAGGACCATTTTGTATCTGCATATACCAAATAGGATAGCTATACAGCTACTTTCTTTTAATTCAATGAGAAGATTTGTACTAATAGTGTTTGGACAGGATATCATATCTGCATCTTGTACTATGAATAACCACTAAGAAGACAATAATATGTAATGTATTAATTATTGAAAATGTCCAAAAAAAAAAAAAAGAAAATGTCCTACTAATCAGTTTTGAAACTATCTCATTGTTGTTTCTCAATAAAATTAATAAAAAAAGAGAACTAATCAGACCAATTTTCTAGTTCACTGTAACTCAGACATTTCACTCTAGTTAGATCCCCTCCCTTTTCACTAACTGATATCATAAAAGGGGATGATCATCTTATATTTATTTGTTTATATTCAAAATAAAATGGATTCCTAAAAAAAAAAAGATGCCTTTCCACATGTGAGTTATGTATTATATTCACATCCCCTCTTGGGGGGGGGGGTGCTGAGGAAACATGTATCTAGGTCTATATGGCTCAGATGCTATAAAAACTCATCCTAATATGATAGGAGTACCTTATTCCTAAAGAATTAAAACACTGATATGGTTCTTTATATAGTAAAACATAACAAAAACAGATCACTCCCTGACCAGAGGCCAATAGCTAACTTTTAAGAAACAAACAAAAAGAGAAATATTTTCTTCAGTCATACTCCTTCAGTATTTCTAACAAGGTTAGTCATCAGGGACAGAACCATGGATCACTTTAAAAACACACTCTATCTGAGGCTAACAACTAATATCACTGGTGTCTCACATCTGAAATACACCTTAGGGAAAGCTCTAAGGATCTCAGGAGACCAGTCACAGGGATGATGGAAAAACAATACTTCAGTAGGAACCTAGCTATTGCATCATTTTGAAAATACATTGCTTAATTCAAATTCTTCAGAAAACACAGCACAATAAAGCAGATCAGCAAAATGTGAAAAACATAGGGAGATGCTTTTATAAAGAACAGTTCCATATTTTCTATCCTTTTCCCTTTAGCAGGACACTTGGCTAGTCATTGCTAAAGGTCTGAACCAACTTCAAAGATGACACCACAAATGCTTCTAAACTCACCGAGGGGTGAACAGTGCCTACACCCATCAGAATCTCACAGAGGGCTTTCTTAAAAACCTGGTGGTCAGGGCCCCGCTCCCAGTTTCCACTCTGTAGGTCTAGGGTAGGACTGATAATCTGCATTTCTGTCTACAGCTCATGTGATGCCTGATGCTTCAAGAACCACTGCAGTAGGTAAGCTATTTGCATTTGTTCAACAGCAGGTATTCATGCCCACAGAAAGTATTTGGAAGGTCTGTTTCCTGGATTCTGTTCACCTATAAAACATTAAAAACAGTAGTTTTACAATTCCTAGCCCAATACCACAAAATTAACATCAGCAGGCTTAGAAACTGGCTCATATTCCTGTGTAGAAAATGGGGAATAATGTTCCCGACAAAATTTTGTTTACAACTAAACATATTACCTAAAATCAGGGCTCTGTTATCTAGCAAGTATCAGCAAGAACAAAGTCTTCATGACCTGTGTCACTTTGGGGAAGCAGGAAACACCACTATTTGCAACACCTTTATGGGGACTCCTAACCAATACAAGCTCATTATATGAATATCTCTTTTAATAAATTTGTATGTTTTGTAGATGCATAATTAATTATGTCTACTGGTAAATACAGTTTGTTACATTACTTTAAATTATTTTTAATCAATGCCTTTAGGTAGTCCAACATAAGCATCCTAAAACATTGAAGAAAACAGTTTATTTCCTTTACCTAACTATAGACTAGGAAGGTGCTATAGTGCACATTTAGACATCATCCTAAAGCCTCATCTGCTCAAAGTGAGGCTTTGGGGAGGTGACTGGATCATCGAGTGTGACACTCATCACGGACTAGTTCATTTAAGAGTTCATAACTAAATGTGATGTTGAAAGGTGAAGCTTGGTAGGAGGTCAGTCACTGGGGCTGCGGCTGGAGTTTCTCTGTGTCCCTATCCCCTCCTCTCTCTCTGCTTCCTACTCCCACACCAGGAGCTCTTTCTGCTCTGCCCCGCCTTTCTGCTATGCTGCCCTGCCTTGGAGTAGGCCAACTGTGGATTGAAAACTCTACAAACTGTGAGCCAAAGTAAACCTTTCCTCCTTAAGAGTTGTGTGTATCAGGTACACTGTCAAGTGATGTGAAAATAACTAACAGACAGGATAAGAAGATGTTCTACTTCTTCATTTTTGAATGAAGAGAAAACTACTCTGCACAGTAGTAAGTTTCATATGCCTGGTTGACTTAAAACACAGTGGCTGTGTGGCTCCTGGATCTTGAAGGCTAAGCTGACACCTTCTGTAACAGGATAGGTATGGTAGGATGTATGGTTTAATTAGTGCTTGATCTCATACTAGGTGCCCCTGCCTGCTGGGACCATGGTAGAAAGACCATTCCAGAAGATGTTTAAAGAATAAGGCCCCAGAAGGAGTAGGAAGAGTTTGTCAATTGACTAGCTGTAGCAGTATGGCAATGGAGAAAAGAAAGCACATGGAGATAAAGGGGCACCTGAAACTGTGTGGTGGAAGTCGCAGTCTGGATTATGACTAGGAAAAAGGTGCTGACTGGGTCTCATTAGATAAGATAGATAGCCAGTAAAAAGAGTATCACTTCTTCAGAATGTGGAGAGAATTCTATACCAAGCTAAACCATCTTTCAAACATGAATTAATACATCTCCAAATTGAAACAAAATGAGAGAGAATCTGTTGCTAACAGATTTACCTTAAAAGGACTAGTCATTCAGGCTGAAATTAAAGAACACTCTGTGATAACTCTGAAACCCACAGAAGGAAATAAACAGCACCAAAAAGCGTAACCACAGAAACATATAATTCTTTTCTTGATCATTCCATTTTAACATATCTGAAAAAACCCACTAATTATAAAAACCTTTTCTAAAAATAAACCATAAGTTTAGAACACTTGAAGATGTAATTTGTATTTTTTTTTTTTTTTTTTTGCAGAACTGGGGATTGAACTCATGCCCTTATGTTTGCCAGGCAAGTGCTTATTCTACTGAGCCATCTCCCCAGCCCCTGTAATTTGTATTTTATATAGCCATTGTCCAAAAGAAAGGAAAAGGCATGGAATTGCCTTCGACGAAAGTTTTTGCATACCACTGAAATTAAATTGGTATTATTCCAGACTGCCTTAAATTAAGATGCTGAAAGCAACCCTCACAGCCAGCATTAGAACTGTAACTCAAAATATAGTGGACAGAAGCAGTAAGAGAACTGCAAAGGCACAGTAAAGAATATTTAATGCAAGAGAAGCCATGATCAAGGAGTATAAAATACATGACATAAAAAATAAAGAAATGAAAAATCCAAAGAGTGGACATAAATTCTAATTTATCAGTAATTACATTAAATGTAAAAATGGACTAGTGAAGTTCAAAAACCCAGACTGGCAGAAGAGATTAAAAGTAAAAGTCCCAACTATACCTTCTCTACAGCAGATACATGTTAGATTCAAACACAATAGGTGGAAAGTAAAGGATGGAAACCTATCTAACATGCAACAATAACCAAAATAGAGGGGACATGGCTATATTAATATCATACAAAATACTTTAAGAAAAAGGTATTACAGATGAACAATGTATAGTAAAAAGAGGGTCTTCAATTCATCAGGATATAATTATTAAAAATATATGTACTTAAGAACCATGTCAAAGTATATAAAAAGTGGTAATACTGGGGCCGGGGAGATGGCTCAGTGGAATAAGCACTTCCCTGGCAAGCGCAAGGGCCTGACTTCAAGGCCCCAGTTCCGGGAAAAAAAAAAAAAAAAAAAGTGGTAATACTGAAAGACAGAATACAAAATTCAACAATTTTCATTTAGAAAAATAAAACAGGATTTGGAGGAAAAGAGAGGATTTGAACACAATTACCTAGTCCTAATCAACATTTTTACAAAATACTTCAAACCGAGTATATACAAAACTAACATTCAATGAAGATAGACAATTTCCTAGGAGAAATTAGGCCATCAAATAAGGGAACTGAGGTGGAAAGCGCAGAAATTCAAGCCTAGCCTGGACAACTAAGCAAGATCCTGTCTCAAAAATGAAAATATAGAACAGGATAGAGATACAGGTCATTGTAAAGGTCATCGGTTCTATCATGAACACTATTAACTAAATTATTAATTAATAATGTGACACCAAATTTGCAATATACACCTATAGTAGTAGTTAGAAAGACTTACAGCATTATAGATACATTTTTAGAAAGCAATAAAGAATCAAAATCAATAATTTATGCTTTCAGCTTTTGAAACTAGACAAAACCAATTAGAAATCTAAAGCAAGGAAAGAGAATAATAATGCCCTAACCAAGAAAAGAGAGCAGTCTCACACATTACCTGTATCAGGGAAAAAGTGAAGTAAAAGTTATTAATCATGTAACTATCAAAAAGATAATAAAGGAATAATATGAACAAATCTCTATCCATAAATTTGATAATTTAGAATAGGTGGGTTTCTTTTTTTTTTTAATTTTATTTATTTATTTATTTGTGTGTGCGTGTGTGTGTGTGTGTGTGTGTCCAGCTCAGCCCACCAGGGGGCAGGCTGGCTGGCATGTGGTGCTGGGGGATTGAACTGCGGTCCCTGTGCTTTGCTAAACTTGGTCTAAGTAGATGCTTTAGACCACTGAGCCATCTCACCAGCCCCGGTGGGCTTCTTGAAGGGCACACAAATCACCATAATTCACGCAGGGAAATAAAGGTAATATGAATAGTCATAGACATAAAAGAGAAATTATATTAGTGGTAAAAACATACCAAAAAAGGGAAAATATCAGACTCTGATGGTTTTACTATTAAACACTTCCCAACTTACTCTGTAAGACTGGCATTAACCAAATATCAAAAATAAATTTTAAAACTTCCTTGTTCTACTAAATTCTATTTTAAAACTGTATGTTTATTATTGAGTCTCAGTTTTCCCCTTGCCAAGGACAAGGCAAGAATGTCCTCACTAAATATTTTTTATTAAACTTCATACTGAAAGTTTCAGTTAAATGTGTTAAAACAAGAAAATTTAAAGACATGCATGTCAAAAAAGAAGCAATAAAGTCATCTTTATTTCTGTACAGGTTCATTTACACAGAAATATCCCAATAACATGTACATGATAATCAACTTACCAGGGTTCCAAGATACAAAGTCCATATTCAAAAAATCTATCACTTTTCTACCTTCCAAAAATATCACTTAGAATTTGAAATTTAAATAAGACTTATTTTAGCATTCCCAAATGAAATGTAACAAAATATGTACAAGATCTGTATACATACAAAAACACTGATGAAAGAAATCATAATCTAAATAGAGAGGGATTTTGTGTTTGATTTTAAGACTCAAGAAAGAGGGGCTGGGGAGATGGTTCAGAGGAATAAGCGCTTCCCTGGCAAGCACAAGGACCTGAGTTCAATCCCCGATTCCACCAAAAAAAAAAAAAAAAAAGGACTCAAGAAAGAAAAATTTATTAGCTTTTCCCACTGCTGGTATAACATGCCTGACATGCACAATCCAAAGGAGGAGAGGTTTGTTTGTCTCATGGTCAACAGGGTCCAAGGTAAAAATATTGTGATAGAAGGGCGTGGTGAGGGAAAGCCACTCCCTTATCGGCAACTGGAAGCAGAACAGGTTGCAAAGAGCGCCAGGAAAGCCATCCCATCCAAAGGCACACTCCAGACTCACCACCTCCAACTGGACCCCACTGCCTAACAGCACATTCAACTGTCAACATCAGTTATTTCATCAATGATGAGTTTCATTTCCCAGGATTCACTAACCACTGTAGGAGTCTCTTAATCCAGCTGCACTGACCATTAAGATTATCTGGCACAGAAAGTGTCAATTCTCCCCAAGCTGATTTATATGTATATTAAATTAACATTAAAATCCCAATTAGGCTATTTGTGGATATGCGCAAGATTGTCCTAAAATTTATAAGAAAAGGGAAAGAACTATAAAATGTCAAATTCACTTCTGCAAAAGACAGAGTCTGAGGACCAATATTACTTCATTTCAGGACTCACTACATAAAGCTACAGGAAGAACATGGTGGGGGTGAAAAAAATACTAAGCAACAAAACAGAACAGGGGACTAGAAATATTAAGAAAAACAGAGTCAAATTTTGACAAAGGTGGAAAGACAGTCCAAAGGAGAAAGATGACAGATCTTTGGAAGACCACATGCAGCAAACTGATCATATCTCATACAAAATAAACTGAAGATCATAGATCCAGGTATAGAACTAGATATAAAAAGATACTATTATACTCCCAGAAAAAGACATCAGGAGAACTGCATGCTGATCACCTTCAGGTGCAATACTCAAAATTATAAAGTGGGACTTAAATGAAAATTAGAAACTTTTGCTTTGTAAACGCACATTAACAAGATGAAATGACAATCCATACACTGAAAGAAAACATCTGCAAATTACATAATGGTAAAGATTGTGGAATGCAACTTATATAAGGGAAAGCACTTACTTGACATGTGTGAGACCTTGTATTTATTCTCCATCAACACAAAAGTTGTATTTGGGGAGAGGGTAGACTAAACAAAAAGGAGGAAGAGAGCAAGAAGAGAAAGTATAGAAAGATTTTTAAGTAAGACTGAGAAAAAAATAACTAAACTTTCCTAAGACTGCTACTTTCTCCTCTATGTTTTGTTCCTTTGGATATAATAAATATTGAATAACACATTTATTTAGAAAATAAAATGTACATCTTGAAGCCCATCAGGGTGTGAAAGTGTGTTTAATATAGTATCTTTGAGTATAACACAAAATGGAAATAATTTAAATATTATTTAAATGAAAAAAGGTAGAATGAAGGGCCAGGGAGATAGCTCAGAGGACCAAGCTCCTACTTAGACAAGTGCAGGGACTGTGGTTTGATACCCAGCATTACATGCCACGCCAGCCCCACCCCACGGTATGCTGAGCTGGCCACTGAGACTATATATGGTGTTACATGCTTCTAATCCCAGCACAGGGGAGGCTGAAAACAGGAGGATAACTATGAGTCCAAGCTCATCCAAGCTCAGTAGTGAGACCCTGTACCAAATACATTAAAAAAAAAAAAAAAGGTAGAGCAAATTATACCATAGTTTTCATGAAATATAAGTCAACTGTTTTGAATCAGTTAGATTTACATGTAATAACAGGAATATTGACCATAATATAGTAATTAAGCTAAAAACTAACAGTGAAGTTGGACTTATTGGCACATTCCTATATTCCCAGCACTCCGTGAGGCTGAGACAAGAGGAAAGCAACTTTGAGCCAAACCTGGGCAACAGTCACTTAGCAAGATCCTATCTCAAAATGAAAACTTCAACAAAGGAATGGGAATATAGTTCATTACAAAGTCCCTGGGTTCAACCTCTCAGAACACAAATTGAAGACTTATGAATCATTTACTCTGGAATTTTTTATTTCATATTCTCAGACTGTAGTTGACCAGATAACTAAAACCATGGGAAGCAAAACCATGGCTAGGAAGAGGCTATACGTATATACATACAGCTTAAATTATACACACATATTTCCTAGCTTTGTCATTGTCAGGGCCTGAAGGCACTAGTGATGAGCACAGAGCAAATTTTCCTTTTAAGACCATTTTCCAGTTCAATGAGAGCAGGGCCTCACAAATAGTTGATTTTGGGGTTGGAAATGTGAAAAGGATACAGAAGCTAAATAAAATAGCTCTTGCTGGCAAAGTAGAACAATTTCAGTAATAAAATAATGCCATGTGCAATTATAACTGGTGAGCAGGGAGAAGACCAAACCCCCCATCCCACCCTGACATGCTACATAAGAAAAGTCATCTTTGGTATTCTTCCAACTTTTAAACATACACAGTTATTTTGTTGTACAGACTATTTTTAGGAAGTAGGAAGACAGAATACACAAGAAACACCACTTATTTTGTAAGTGAACAAACCATACAATGTGCAGAAGAAGAGACCAGGTCATAGGCTCAGATGAACAGCAGTGCAATACAGTGTAGTACTTGAGCCCTTGTTGGGTTCCAACAACTATGAGAGGATTGGGGAATGGAGATAGAAGAATACATAAAACAGTCCTTGACTTATGTAGCGTAGGCTGGCCTTGAACTCGTTTATGTAGTCCAGGCTGGCCTCAACTCAGGTTGATTCTATTTCAGTTTCCCAAGTCCTGGGATTACAGGCACTCATTATCACACCCTGGCTCAGTCACTGACTTCACTGACTTTTCTTTTTCTTTCTTATCTTTTTTTTTTTTTTTTTTTTTTTTTTTTTGCGGAACCGGGGATTGAACTCAGGCCCACTTATTCTATTGAGCCATCTCACTGGCCCCAGTCACTGACTTTTAAAAAGTAATCACCTAATAAAAGATGAAACACCATGTGTCATTCACAGAATAACAAATTCATATACTTAATGGAGTGTAGTATGGAAAAAGAATCAGATTTGTTCAGTATGACCTAAAGGGCAGTATTAGGAATGAAGGACACTATAACTCGTTAAGTTGGGCTTAATATGCATAGAATGAATGATTATTATAAGATCTCTGGCTTGGTATATAGTTCAGTTTTACTTAGCTTGCGCTGTGCTAGGTCCTGGTTTGAGCCCCAGCACTGTAAAGAATAAAGAAAAAATTTCTCCCCCAAATGTCCAATATAAGATTCATTCTGCTAAAATCAGTATATCTTACTATAATTAATATATGAAAAGAACATAGCTTCCATTCTGTCTTCACCACAAAGTAATGGTTTAAAGCATAACAAGGTAAAAGTCTAATATGTATTCATATAAAATACAGGTGAATTTTCTCTCTACATTCACTAATTTGTTGAGTTAGCATAATTTGTATATCAAGGAGGTGCACCTCTGATCCAACTAATAACCACTTTTAGACTATGGAAGCAGTAGTCTAGAAGTATAATTACTCTAACATCTGCTTTTTATTAATATATGTGTGCAATACATAATGTTTACAGTCCTTGTGGGGAGGTGATACATGTACAGCATGTGTCTTATTTAATTCCTTGTGTCCATTCCCTTCTCATCCCATTCCTCTCCCTCAAACTCTTGATTCCCTTCCCACTGGAGAAAGATCTATCTCCCCAGTTCCTAGAATCTATTTTTATTTTGGGTTTTTCATATAACAGAAATCATGAGATATTTAAGCTTGTGTGTCTGATTTACATTACTTAACATTATGGTCTCAAAATATAACTCAGTAGGGAATTCACCTTCTAAAACTTCACAAATAATTAGCAAAACTTTACTTTCCTTATTTTGAACTACCTAATCCCTTGTGTCAGATGGAAGGGAAGAAAATAATCTAAAGGAGTCTATTTTTCCCATGTGTGCCAAGGAAGACCTATATCACAGTGAAAAAAAACTATCCTCTGCAGTTCTTGCTTATCATCTGTTTTCCAATTCTCTGTTGAAAAGAAAGAAAAAACTGAACTGAAGTCATTTCATTATGTACAGCCTCTTCTTGATAAAATAAGGCAGGTTAATTTGGAGAAAAGCTATGACTTTACAAAATAGGCACACTGACTAGAAGGAAATTTGGGGATCAGTCAGTACCAGGGCTATGAAGACCAATCCAGCCATGGGGTGCAGGAGCTAGTGGCCCAATAACAGAGTTCCCCAGGACATGGGAAAGGTAAACGTGTTCAGGCGGGCTATGGACAGAGTACTAGACCAGAAGCATGAGAAGTGCTCATAAATGACAGCAGCAGTGATCAATCAGCCAAATGAGGACATTAGCATCTGAGAGACATTGGTGGGAGGTGTTGGGAAAGCTATGTTGTGGCACTTGCTGCAGTATATTATTTTGGCAATATACATTAAAATATTAAAAACTAACTTAAAATGATAAAATTCTATAATTTAAAGTCAAATATAAAATTATGTATATAGTATATAAAATAATCAGGCATAGATTTTACTAAAATGCTAATAATGTGGATATTACTATCTTTTTATTACCCTTATGTTTCTACATTTCCCATTACATAATTTTCGAAGTTATTTCATTGCTCCTCATATTTCCAAAACAAACTTAAAAAGTTGCTTAACAATACCTTTAAAGATATGTGGTGGCTCAGATGTCTATAGTTACCCAAGGAAAGTCAATCTGGTATTAAAAAGCTGTTGTGGTTTATACACACAATAGATAAAATACTGATCTTGAATTAAGACTTAAGAACTTCCATTCATGGAACAAGTTGAGCACATAAGCACTGGAGTGCATGTGTGTGTGCATATGTATAGTGCAGTGTGTATATTGTACATCATGTGACAACATGTGCAAGATCTTGGACATAATCCCTGAAATCACCCAACCCAAAGATACTAAATATATACATGTTCAACTTCAATGAAGTGTACACTAAGTAAAAATTAGGAGAAGCTACTGTCTGATTTCAGCCTCTGCACTAGGCCCAAAACCCAGACCAAATCAGAATGTGCTAAGTACTAGGATAGCCAATAAAAGTTTGAATGGGGCACCAGTTTTCTGAATATCAGGTAATTCAAAGGGCCCACCCAGTTTACCTAAGCAAAGGAAAATGCAGTTTTATCCCTATAAGGAACAAAAATTCCTGAGGACCATACTGGTGTGGGCCCTTTTTTCTGCTCTTCTCAGCCTGTTCCACCTACAGAGCTCGCTTTCCCCAAGCAGCCCACCTTTTCCATTCAGCTCACTGGAGTACCTTTCTGAATCACTAGATGGGATTGTAGCAGATTGACAAAACTTCTAATCCAAGCCAGTTAGGGCTTGAAACTCAGTTTGCTGAATTTTTATTTTTATTAATGGTCAAAAAAAACTACAAGAGAGCTGTCCTTTTATATGATCACTATGAATATAATCCAACAGACTTAAGGAAAGAGAAAGGTAAATGATTAGTAAACTAATGGACTACTGCATTACTAAGGGTGGGACTACAAGTAGATGTTTTCTTTTTTGCTTACTGGTATTCATTGAATTTTAATATTAAAAAAATTTAATAAGAATAAAATACAGTGTTCAAGTGAGCATAATTCCACTGGTTGCTATTATGAACCATTTAAGAAATCTCTTCATGCTATATTTTAAAATACATGTATATAATTGCTTTTAATATCTGGCACAAATTGAATCTGTGGGCTGAATCATTTACATATATCTCATAAACATATTCAGAATAAAGTATAGATTATTGAGTATGTCAAAACAGGGCTAATTTTGTAGTCAAATATGTATGCAAAATAATAGTAGTTTACAAGCATATTGCTAGAAAGTCTGGCCTTAAAAGGATGTCTTTGAATACAAAAATTAAAAGTTGAATATCCATTACTTAATTCTAACCATATTTACCCAGATTATCTTTTCTTTTTC
The DNA here is from genome assembly GCF_000260255.1 of Octodon degus. Taxonomy (NCBI): domain Eukaryota; kingdom Metazoa; phylum Chordata; class Mammalia; order Rodentia; family Octodontidae; genus Octodon; species Octodon degus. Next base: position 242,072 of record NW_004525042.1, read on the forward strand.
CTGTAATTTTGAAGGAGTCTATCACACAATTTTAACTCAGCTATTATTTAACAGGACTCTCAATGCTTTGCCTCTAGGGACAATGAAGAAAAAAGGAACAACAGGATGAGGAGGATACTCTACAAGACTAGGCAGCTGGTACTATCCACTACAGGACACTGCTATAGTGACCAAGAAAAACAGCTGTGTGCCCACACAGTCAGTGTTCTGGAGTCAGATCCTCAGCCTGGACAGCTGCTGAGGATGCTTTCCTGCTTCCCCGTGGATGTGTCTTGGTTTCTGCTCCCTGTTGGACTTCCGGATGACTTCTGTATCTGACTACTGTGTGAGTAGCTTGTGAGGACTTTTGGCCTGGGCCAGGCAGGGAAGGAGACTCTAAGGTCACTGCCTGATCCTCTCTTCCCTCCTAGGGCAGGGAGCAGAAGGCCACCAAGACTCCAGCATGGCCTTGGAGGAGAAGGGCAGTGGGTACAGAGAGAAAGAAATGATGTGGAGCACTTGGTGGAGCAGGAGTTAGAGGAGTCAGTGGAGAAGGAATTGGGAGGAGGGCTCCATTGTAGAGGATTCAGTGTAAAAGTCAGAAGAGTTGGTGGAGGAGATGAAATCGCCAGGGGAGCTGCAGGAGTCACAGGAAGAGTCAGAGGACCAGGACTTGGTGTAGGAGGATTGGGAGGAACTAGAGGGGGATTTCAAGGAAGACTCACCAGGAGAGGAGCACTCAGTGGAGGGAAGAGCCAGAGAAAGTCAGAGTAGAGAAGTCAGAAGGGGACTCAGTGGAGGAATCCAAGGACTTGGTATAGGTGGTGGAGGAAGCAGATCCAGTAGATGGTGAGGAGGAACAGGAAAAGAAGTTGAAGGAGGTATCAGTGAAGGACTAGGTAGACAAGTCTGAGGAGCATTTGGTGGAAGAGTTGGAGTTAAGGAGGAGATGTCAGAGGGTAGGAATCAGAAGAGGATGTGCTAGAGTAGGAAGAAGGAGGACATGCAGGAGGAAGACCAGGAGAAGGAAGAGGAGGAAGAACATCTTGAGGAAGAGGTAGAGGAGGTGGAAGACTTGGAGCAGAAGGAGGTGGAGGTGGAAAAGAAGGAGAAGGAGAAGGTGGTGGTGAAGGTGGAGGAGAAGGAGGCAGCAGAAGAGAAGGAGAAGGAGAAGGCAGAGGCGATGGCAGTGGGGGTGGGGGTGGGTGGGCAGTTGTTGCTATAGAGACTTAGGCTGCTATATCTGCAAGGTTTGCACAGGCAGAAGGGGAGAAAGTGGCAAAGGCAGTGGTGGCCACAGTCTCAGGGTAGAGGAAAGATCCACCAGTGACTCTGCCATCAGAAACTAATTAGACCTTACCTGCATGGGCCACCACAGCACCAGGGCATTCTTAGCAGCCTTACAGAGTCAATGAAGCATCTTGTGCCACAGTGGCTATATACAGAAATATTTCAATAATGATGATGCATGTAGTTGCTCAACAGACACAAGTGAGGTACCACATGGGTTAGAAAACAGATGACCCTGTCATGTATGTAGATGGGGACAACTCTAAAATCAATGGGGGGCAAAGTGCTCCTTAGCCCACAATCAATAATACAGAAGCGTCTTCAACATCCAGTACTGCTTCAGATGCACTCCCAACAGGCAACTGTGCAGAAATGAGAGATCTACCTCTCAGGGCCATAATATCTGAACCACTAATTATTCTTTGAGAGGCACTGATAAAGATAGTGCAGTTTCACACAACACTCCACAGCCACTTCCGAGGACTCCAGAGGCCAAAATGTACTCATTCTATCTTATAATACAGCACCACCAGCTCAGAAACAGCATGCAACTTGTCTGGCTTTAGAATGGTGGGACCCTCACTTGCTAATTCCTCAAGTTCTAAAACAGGTCAGCTTAGAGTCTCCCTTTTACTATATAAACCATGCGGTGGCCCAGCAGCTGCACTAAGGCTGTATCAGCTACAAAATACAACTTATCGGGTGCCTGCCAGAAAGGTGCAAGGAAGCCACTCTAGGTACAGCCCTTGAGTGTGAGCAGCTTAAGAGCTTGCAGAATACTGAGCTTCCTAGACAGGTCAAATACTTTCAGAAATGTGTTGCTTTCTTCTCTGAGTTCTCTCTCTCTCTCTTTTTTTTCCTCCATAATTTCATTGAGAAACAAATAGCAATGAGAAAGTGTCAAATCAAATTGGTAGGACAGTTTCAATAATTAACACATTGCATACTTTCTTCCTAGTAGTTATTTGCTGTATGAGATGCAGACATGATACCCTATTTACAAACACTACTAGAACAAATCCCTCTATTCAGTAAGAGAATATAACTATATATCCTAACCATTTTGAACACACAGATACAAAATGGACATTGATCTGTATCCCCTTTTAAGAGTCCAGTAGTCCATAATAGTATTGGGTCTTCCACTTGACTGGCACTGTCAGAAATTGTTGACAAGAGTCCCCTACAGCTCAACATAACACCATGGCTTTACTTCTTATACCTCGTTTTTATACTTTTCTGCTGGATGGTTAAGACCAAGATAAAG
>NW_004525042.1:245252-247495 GCF_000260255.1 Octodon degus
ATACAATCTTGTAGCAGGACAGTCCTGCAACATTCCTTTTGCTATCTCCTGCCTTCATTCACCACCCCCTTCTTTTTGAACAATCATCTCCTGAGACAGCATGGCAGCAACTGGCATGTCATTACAAGCAGCCCATATTCAGAAGACCAAAATGACAGGCACTCCAAGCATGAACCTACTGTTATAAACTGCCAACTTCAGTGCAGTTGCTTAGTTCACAGGTGTTTGTATATATAGTCAGGGTGAGAATCCAATTAATTGCTAGATTCAAAAATCTTCTGAAGATTCTTAGGATCGTTGCTTTAATCATATTCTACATATAACTGTACGGCTTCCTCTGTCATGTTTCCTAGCTCTTCTCCTTGCTCTCTTTTCACTGTTGAGTCCTCAAGTTCTTGCTTTCCTTTTAGTTGTATTATAGTGTTCTATTTGTATTTCTTCTTTTGAGTTCTCATGCTAGGGAAACTGTATGATACTTACACATGTGTGTCCTGTTTATTTCACTTGTGAGTATATCTTCAAGTGGCATCCACTTCAATATAAAGGCTTCGAGTTTATCATTCTTTATAGCTGAGTAATACTCCATTGTATAAAAGTACCACATCTTTTTCATCCATTCCTCAGGTGATGGACATCTTGGTTGTTTCCAAGATTTGGCTACTACAAATTGTGCTGCTATAAACATAGGTGCACATGTATCACTATGATATGATGTTTTCAGATCCTCTGGGAAAATTCCCAGTAGAGGAATAGGTGGGATTTCCAGTCCACCTTTTCTGAGGAGTCTCCACACTGATTTCCATAATGGTTCCACCAGTCTACAGTGGAGAAGGGTTCCTTTTTCCCCACAGCCTCTCCAACATTTCTTGTTGGGTGATTTCTTTATGATTCTTTCGGGGGTGAGAAGATATCTCAATGTAGTTTTAAATTGCATTTCACGGAGGGCTAGTGATGTGGAGCATTTTTTCTTATATTTATTTGCTTCTTTAATTTCATCCTCTGATATGTGTGTGTTCATCTCGGATGCCCATTTCTGGAATGGGTCTTTAAATTTTGGGGCCCTAGTGTTTTTTAGTTTTTTATAAATTCTAGAGAGAAGACCTTTGTGTGAGTACTTATTTGTCATGATTTTTTCCAAATTTATGAGTTGTCTTTTCACTTTGTTGGTAATTTCTTTTGACATGCAAAAACTTCTCAGTAAGAGCAGGTCCCAGTTGTTAATTCTTTCAACTGTTTCCCATGTGATTTGATTTTTGTTCATGAACTCTTTGCCTACCCCTATGTCTTCAAGAGTTCCTCCCACTTTCTCTTCCAGGAGATTTAGTGTTTCTGTTTTAATGTTTAGATCTTTCATTCATTTTGATTTTAGCTTAGTGAGAGCATGGTGATAGACCTGGGTCAAGTTTTAGTTTTCTGCATGTAGGGAGCCAGTTTTTCCAGCACCATTTGTTAAAGAGGCTATCTTTCTTCTAGTGAGTAAGTTTGGCCCCTTTGTCAAAAATAAGGTGACTGGGTGTGTTTGTTAGGGTTTCAGCATCTTCTAATCTATTCCATTGATCCTCAGGTCTATTTTGTTGCCAGTACCATGCTGGTTTTATCACAGTAGCCTTGTAGTAAAATTTCAAGTCAGGAATTGTAATGCTTCCTGCATTGTGTTTATTGCCCAGAATAGCCTTTGCTATTCTAGGTCTTTTCTGGTTCCAAATAAATTTTAAGAATGATTTCTCTAGCTCTGTGAGGTATGTTGGTGGTAGTTTGATAGGGATTATATTAAATCTGTACAGCAATTTTTGGAGTATGGTCATCTTCACAATGTTGGTTCTTCCTATCCAGGAGCATGGAATATCTTTCCATTTTCTGAAATCCTGCATAATCTCTCTTTAAGAGTACTGTAATTTTCCTTGAAAAGATCTTTGGCTTCTTTAGATTAATTCCAAGGTATTTCATTTTCCTCAGTGTCATTGTAAAAGGTATTGTTTCTATAATTTCCATCTCAGTGCGTTTGTCAACTGTGTAGAGAATGCTATTGACTTTTGAGTATTGACTTTGTATCCTGCTACGCTACTGAATTTCTGTTATTAATTCTAGTACCTTCTTGGTGGAGTTATTTGGGTCTTCCAAGTAAAGTATCATGCCATCTGCAAATAATGATAATTTAACTTCTTTACCTATTCTTATTCCTTTTATTTCTTTCTATTGTCTAATGGCTCTAGCTAGTGACTCCAGAACTATATTGAAGAAGA
>NW_004525042.1:247595-248987 GCF_000260255.1 Octodon degus
ATTTCAGTTTTTCCCCATTTAGGATTATGTTAGCTGTTGGGTTTTCATAAATGGCTTTTACCAGATTGAAGTAGAGGCCATCTATTCCAATTTTCTGTAGAACTTTGAACATGAATGAGTGCTGGACTTTCGGCAAAAGCCTTTTCTGCATCAGTGGAGATGATCATGTTGTTTTTAGTTTTCGCTCTATTGATATAGTGTATTACACTGATACATTTTCGAATAATGAACCATCCTTGCATCCCTGGTATGAATCCTACCTGGTCATAGTGTATGATCTTCTTGGTGATTTGCTGTGTTCTATTTGGTAGGATTTTAATGAGAATTTTGGCATCTATGTTCATGAGGGAGATTGGCCTACAGTTCTTTCTTAGTTGAATCTTTCCCTAGTTTTGGTATCAGTATAATACTTGCATCCAGGAATGATTTTGGGAGGATTGCATCTTTTTTAATTTCACTGAAGAGTTTGAGGAGTTTTTTGAGGGACAACATCTTCTGTAAATCTCTTACAGAATTCACCTGTGAATCCATTCGGACCTGGACTTTTCTTTGTTGGTAGGTTTTTATTACATCTCGTATTTCATTGGCTTTTATTGGTCTATTAAGAGTGGTTAATTCATGTCGACTCAGTTTTCGTCATTTGTACCTTTCTAGGAATCTGTCCATTTTGTCTGTGTCTTCTATTATGTGAGAGTAAAGATTCTCAAAGTAGCTACTGATAATCTTTTGAATTTCCACTGGGTTTGTGGTAATTACACCCTTTTCATTCCTTATTGTTGTATTTGAATTTTTTCTTTCCTCTTTTTGATGAGGTTAGCTAGGGGCTTATCGATTTTATTTAATCTTTCAAAGAACCAGATTTTTGTTTCGTTAATTCTTTGAACTTTTTTTTTTTTTTGTCTCAATGGAATTAATTTCTGCTCTAATCTTTATGATTTCTTCCCGTCTTTGGGCTCTAGGTTTGGTTTGCTCTTCCTTTTCTAGTTGTTGAAGGTGCAGCATTAGGGTAGTTATTTGTTCCCATTCTATTTTCCTAATGTGTGAGTTCAGAGCTATGAATTTCACTCTGAGAACTGCTTTCATCGTATCCCATAAATTACGATAAGTTGTGCTTGAATTTTCATTGAATTGTAGATATTGTTGAATTTCTTGTTTAATCTCATCACTGACCCATTGGTTTCTGAGTAGGGTGTCATTTAATTTCCATGTATTTAATGTTTTTTTCTGGTTTCTTTTGTCATTTATTTCCAGCTTCACTGCACTGTGGTCAGATAATATGCATGGGATAATTTCTGTTTTCTTACATATACTTAAGCATGACCTATGGACCAGTATGTGGTCTATTTTAGAAAATGACCCATGTGCAGCTGAGAAAAATGTGTATTCAGCTGT
>NW_004525042.1:249467-252565 GCF_000260255.1 Octodon degus
TTCCGATCTCATTCGTGGAGTTCTGATCATTTTGGTCCCTCTCTAGAACATCTTTCAGTAGCCTGTGTAAGGTTGGCTTTGTCATCGTGAAATTTTTTAGCTGTTCTTTGTCATGGAAGTATTTCACTTCTCCATCCAACTTGAAAGAGAGTTTTGCAGGGTATAGAAGTCTGGGCTAGAATTTGTTTTCATAGAGGACTTGTAGTACTCTGCTCCATGCTCTTCTTGCTTTCATGGTTTGTGAAGAGAAGTCGGCCGTAATTCTGATGGGTTTTCCTTTGAATGTAATCTGCTTCTTTTCTCTAGTGGCTTTCAGTATATTATTCTCGAGCTGAATTTCTGGGATCTTGACTATTATATGTCTTGGTATATTTTTAATTGGGTTGAGGTTACTTGGCATTCTGTATGCTTCAGTTACCTGAAGGTGAGATTGTTTCCTCATATTAGGGAAGTTTTGTGCTATTACTTCTCCTCATATTTTTCTAATGTCCTCTGTATTGACTAATCTCCTCTATTTTTTCATCCATGTCTTCTTTAGAAGCAGTTATTAATTCTTTTACTGCATTGTTTTCTTCAGATTGTGTTTCCTCCCTATGTTTCTGTAGTTGATTCTTTACTTCTAATGCTGTGAGTTCAGAGAATTCTTTTTTTATTTCAGAAAAGAATTCCACTCTGAGGTCCTCTATAACTTTCTGCTGTTGCTTATTTACTATCGACGCTATTAATTCATACATTTGAGGTAAGCTAGTGTCCTCTGCACTTGTTTCAGGTGGACACTGGGTTTCCTCCATATGTTTCTGCATTTGAATCTTTACTGCAGATGCTATTAATTCAGGGATTTATTTTTTCATTTCCAATCTGAGTTCCTCTATACATTTCTGCAGTTGTTTCTTTATTTCAGAAGTTTTTGATTCATTGAGTTTAGCTCTGTGGTTCCCAATTTGTTCTGTGTTAGTGTCCTCTGCACTTGTTTGGGTGGACTTGGAGTCTGAGATTGCATTTTGCTCCTTCTCGTTGTCATTTTGTGTAGCACTGTCTTCTGACCTTTGTTGCAGAGCTTTGGTGCAGTTATAACCTTAGCACCTACTGAAATTCAGGTGCAGATTTACAAAGTTTGGATTTAACCCTCTGTGCCTGGCTTGGGTCTGGCTGCTGTGCTCAGCTCCTTCCTGCTGCCGCCCTCAGGAGTAGACCCTGTTGTGCCCCTCTGGCAAGGTGTTTTGCTCCTGGACTGTATGCCAGGCCTGAGCTGAGTCTGGAGGGGATAAGGTGAGTAGGGGGGAGAGGAAGCTCTCTCACACACTCACTGGGCCTTGGGCTAGGGCTGGATCTGCGGGTCCCCATAATGTGGCAGAAATTCTCCCTGGGCGAGCGGGGTGGGGGGGTGCTGTGGAGTGGTGCTGGGGGGATCCCACTGGAGTGGAGGAGGGTTTCACTCATGCTGCGCCTGGGCTTGGACTGGCAGGTCCTGCTGGCGCAGGGTAGCTGGAAGCTCTCCCCTGAGTTCTCTTGATATAAGTAGGGTGCCTATCACAGATACACAGGTCAAAAGAACAAAAGGCAGTTCTGTAAGTCTCCTTGATCAGAAGCACATAACCCTAGAGTCATTTTCAAAGAAGCAATAAAATCTGTTTGTTTAAAACTACCTCTGACCCTACCTAGTGAATTAAGGAAGGCTAGTCAAATAATAGATTAAAAAAAAAAAAAAGAAGAGTATTAGAATGAAAAAACATGATACTCAAAGCCACTAGAAAGTGGCTTTCCATACCTAAATTTCAGTATCCATACAGCTGAAGGTTCATCTTCTGGAGGAGGTGGCAGAGGTGATAAGATGAGACAAGAGGTTGCTTCTAAACCTCAAGAGGAGGAGGAAACAGAAGTACCAGTGTTGCCAAAAATCTATACTGATCACCAGTTCTTCATGCCTACCATCAATCTTAATTCTTCTGAGATCATAACTTCTCCAGCATTCATAAGTTTTTATCATTAGAAAACAAGGTACAAACAACCTCTCCCAGCAGCGCTGACAGTGTCATGTTCAGATTTTCATCTTCAATTGTAATACCTATGAAGGTAGTTGCACTACCTCCTCCATCATATGTTTGGGAGTACACAGCACATGAGTAAAGGCTTCAAACTTTCTGAACCAAATGGAGATTTTAAATTTAGAGCTCCAACAGATTCTAACTATGAAGAAGTTAAAAAATAGAGTAAGAATGGCAATAATTTTTAATTATAGACATTCTTCAGGGTAGTGAGGAAAGAAAAACAGCCAATGGAGTACATTTTTGCGTCTGGAACACAAGCCAGAGTTACAGTTCATGGAGATGCAGCAAAGCTCGTGTTCAGTTTTCACAACAGCAGCAGTTCCTCTGATTGATGCACACAGGGCTTTCAGCCGGTGGTGGCATACTTGACACTGCTACCTCCTCCTCAATTACACCTGTGGCTGCCTTTGTATTTGGAAAGGCCAGCAAGCCAGGCAGCAGCTCTCCCCTGAATATCCGCCCTCAATCCAGTCTTTGCTCGTTTCTCAGGATAGCAAAAGAGCAGCCCCATCTATCACAGCTATTGCTGTCACTCCATCTGCTTTTGAATTAGGACATGCAGCAATACTACTGCAACTTTTGGCTTTCAGCCCAGAAGGCAAGCCCACTTTCACCTCTGCAGGATCCTTCCTGCATGTGGTGCTGGGTGGTCAGCGCCATCTGCCAGGTCATCATTTAGTGCTAACCAGATTATGCCATTTGGAAAAAATCAAGGGGCAAGAAAGCCTAATGCCCTGAGTTTTGGGTCGCTCTCATCTCATCCTCAACAGGATTATTTTCTGGTGGTCCTCAGCTTGCATGACTTACTTTTGGAATTGTAACCAATGGGAGCCAGCCTCCTGTGTTTGGACAACAGCCTACTCAGTTTACATTTGGCTCTGAACAGCTCTTGATCTCAGTCTGGGCTCCCAATTCGGCAGCAGTGTTACAAATCTGAACATCACAAAGAATGATCCCAAAAAAGTAATCCCAGGACTCAAGAGGCTGAGGCAGAAGGATTACTGCAAATTTGAGGCCAGCCTGGGCCACAAAATGAGTTCAGGTCCAGTC
>NW_004525042.1:252665-255282 GCF_000260255.1 Octodon degus
AAAGAAAGAAAAAGGAAGAAAGAAAAAATAAAGAGAGAGACAGAAAGAGAGAGATGGAGAGACAGAGAGACAGACTCAGGAACAGTCACCTCTGAGGCCAATCCTAGCAAGCCTGCAGCCTCAGCTCAGCTTTTGCCCCAAGAGATGGTGTATTTACCCAGACTGCAGCAGCAGCAGTTAGAGTTGGATCAAAAAGGAAAGATATATCCTCTTCTGGATCTTGTTCACAGTCACAATGTAAACACTACTGTTAAGGCGACCACGATGTGACACACAACAGTTTTAACATAGACAGTGTCCTTTGTCCAGATACAAGATTGTAACACATGTTGGATTTATCTGAAGTCAGATGTTCAACAACTAGCAGCAGCAGCAGCAGCAAAGAAAGGAAGAGTTTTATAGTCAGATGTTCAACAACTTCTTTAATTTGGAATTTTTCCTCTTTTTCATTACATAAGCCCCTTTCTATCTCTCCAACCCCATTTACTCCTCAATGGACACTGAAATAATGAGTACCAACTGATCCTTCAGAAAAGAATTTCAGGATCCAGCACATAATCCACTGATTTGACACAGTCTGGCTATACACAGGAATAAAGCCTGCATGGAGAACAGCTTTATACATAAACACAGCATGTGCATTACTAGGTGTGTTTCTAAGCAATTAAGGGATGTGTTGATATTATATTGTATCCTAGGAATTCTGTATACATCAGGATTGTGCACAGATGAGAAGAAACTAAAATATGAATGATTTCTATGCCATGTGCTGGGGTATGTGTGGAGTTGGGTATACTGTGCACTAAAATTTTCCGATAGAGAAATGCTGACTGAAGCATGGTAAGCCCTTTTTTAGTTATCCTAGATTTACTTCATTTGCTATGTAAGAGTTTTATGCTACTTGTATATTTTCTATCAACTGTATTCTTTCATGATTTTCTTACTGAACTTCTATAAATATATCTTGGTCTCTATAAATTTTTTTTTACTATAATATAAATCTATGAACCTGAAAAAAAGGAAAGAGTAAACATTCTGAAAAGCCAGCTCGAAGTGTGAAAAGAGAATTACAGTGTAAGTGTGTGTCTGACTTGATAAACCTTCCTCCTGGGACTCCCCCATAAGACATTAGGACTTGAGGGGACAAGAAGCAAGGGAGGAAAAGAGCAGAGAAGGGAATTTTGTTTCTGGATCACTAGTTTGGGTTTTTTAATTTATTCTGCACAGTAACTTATTAACAGGATTCTTCTGGTTCAAATTTTAGCAATCTACACCAAAATATAAACAGGTTGGACTAGAGGTGGTTTAAAATTTCAGATTGGTATTTTTGTAAAACGGACATGTGATATGTACCACTTTTAAACAAAAACATTAATTTAAAAATATGATCATGTTGCACTACAAACTTCCTGGGAAACATATTGGGAATAGAATAAAAGAAAAGCAAAATCAGGTTGAAACAAAGTTATTCCAAGTCTTATAACAGAAGACTCAAAAAACTGTATAATTAAATAAGTAACTTAATTTCCAAAACAGAACCAAGAAAATGAAGAAAGTACAAGGTCTCCAAAATGCTTTCCACCCAGAGTAAAATCGCTCTTCATGAAGAATAAAAATAACTATCAAGCTAACTTTGCAAAGGCAGGAATCTAAATGAGAAAATGTTCCATGAGCAGCTAAGACAGTGGCCCTTCAGTACACAGGAATTTGCCATGAAATCTGTGGTAGATCCTTTTGACACTCTAAACTAATCTGAGGTACACAGGAAGTGTTCAAAACTTTTTGATGGAAAGATACCCTTGGCTCATAAGTAGGACAAGGCAATTTTCCTTTTAAAGGGTAGAATCCCACAAATTACAAGATACATGAGTATCTGCAACAAATGGTATTCATAGAACTGCAACAGAAATTATTTTTAAAGATTTTTTAATGCATGATGTGTTTCCAAGTAATTATTTATGGCCCTTCTACCAGTGTCTAGTAATGGGCCCCTCCCTGTGCTACACAAACACAGCATCCAGACAGGGAAGCACAATCCAAGGATGAACATTTATCTACCCTCACAAAGAAATATCAAAGACAGCCGGTCAGATAGTTCAGTGGACTAAAGTACCTGTTCAGGCAGAGTGCAGGGCATGCTGATCTGGCCCTGCTTCTGGGGCATGCTGAGACTACGAATGAGACTGGGTGTGGTGGCACATGCCTGTAACCCCAGCTCTTGGGAGACTGAAAACAGGAGGATCACTCTGAGTCCAATCTGTGTAGTGAGACCATGAAGACTTTGTACTAAATACACTGAAGAAGAAGAAGAAGAAGAAGAAGAAGAAGAAGAAGAAGAAGAAGAAGAAGAAGCAGCAGCAGCAGCAGCAGCAGCAGCAGCAGCAGCAGCAAAGAAAGGAAGAGTTTTATAGTAGCAGATCAGGTTGAACTCATGGTAGAAACTGCTACTGAAAAAGTTACTGTTTAAAATCCTAAGTATCATGGAACAGGATAAATATTAGATGTCAAACCATGACTAAAAAGTAAACTAAATAACCCAGACATATATGGTGAACATTTGGCCAGCTTCCCAAATACACACAATGAAGAAAGGATGGGATCTTCAATTAAGAGTATA
>NW_004525042.1:258562-289389 GCF_000260255.1 Octodon degus
AAAAAAAAAAAAAGAGTATATTCACCACTTTACCTTGCTGGGACAAAATGCCCACAACTCAAACTACAAGATGTTTATTTTGTGACACAGGTTTTGGGAGCCCATGATCAATTGGCTCAGAGGCAGAAACAGAATAGCATGGGGCCAAGGCTGAGGAAAAGCTGCTCCACCCATAGAAGAAGCAGAGTGAAGGGAGAAGTCTGAGAGGGAGCTATACCTCCAACCTGTGGGACCCACCTTCAACTAGGTGCTACCTTCAGCTAGAGAATTCATCAATGGATGAATCTACTGATGAGTTCACTATGCCTATGACACATCACCTTCCAAACACAGGGAGGGACATCTCAGATCTGTACCAAAAGGTACTTGGAAAACTGGTCACAAACAAGCAAGAAAAAGCTATTGTACATTACAAAAACAAACTCAAAATGGATTAGACTTAAATGCAGGATTTAAATATGTTAAACTCCTAAGAGATGACAGATAACACTCCCTGACATTTTTTGTCTTAGTGATGAAATTTCGGATATAATACCAAAGGCTTAGGCCACAAAAAGCAAAAATAAACAAGTGGAACTCTATCAAAATAAAATGCTTCAGGACAACAAAATGAATGGTCAACTAATGAAATGGGAAAACATATTTACAAACCATGTATCTGGTAATTGGTTGGTATAAAAAATACTCTGGAAACACATGCAACTCAATAGCAAAGAAACCAAATAAGCTAATTATGAAATGGGGCAAAAGACCTAAACAGATATTTTTCCAAATCAGATATAAAACTGGCCAAGAGGTACAGGAAAAGGTGTTTAACATCACTATTCATGAAGGAAAAGCAAATAAAAAAGGTAAGGTGGTACCACTACATACTTCTTAGGTTAGCCTATCACATGCCCACCAAGCTACCAAAGATAAATGTTGTTAATACTGTGAAGACAGCAGGTCTATAAATTGGAAGAGCCATTATGAAAAAAGGCATGGAAATCTTCAAAAACCTGAAAACAGATCTCTAGATCCAGCAATCCCACTTGAGTGCTTACCCAGCCCTTTTCATTTACTCTTGAAAAATTTGAGACAGGTTCTCCTTAAGTCACTAATCCCAGAACTCTGAGAAGTTGTGATAGGAGGATCAGGAGTTTGAGGCCTGCCTGATAAAGAGAGACAATATCCCAAAACAAAAAGTTATAAAAACGGCAGAGGGACTAGCTCAGTGGGAAGCCCTAGATCTACTGCAGTACTCTGCCATTCTGCCAAATGGTGGTAAGATGCACAAACTGAAAAATATATTAATGAAATAAGCCAAAGAAATGAAATTAAATGTATGTACTCAGTTATAGGTGGAATTTAAACCACTCACATCCATGGTAATTAAGGGTTGTGAGGTGGAAGAATGGGGAGATAATAGTCAACAAATACAAGGTGTCCCACAGGAAGAGTAAATCATGTTGAAATCTATTGCACAGCACAGTGACAATTAATAACAGTGATTGGTATGTTTCAAAATTGCTAAAAGAGGTCAAAGGTCCTCAATGCCAAAATAAGCATTTAAGACGATACATATATTAATGTGACAATTCACCTCATTCTGTACCCCAACATTATCTCCAATTTACAATACAATGAAAATAAAATCTGAGAAACATTTTCTTCACTAATCTGATGCTCCTACAAAATTTCAATGTCGTAGATACACTGTTCTGTAGCCCTTTTCTTGGCCACAGACCATAGTACCACAGGTACCCCAAGAATCTGAGCAGGTCACCCAGGTTGAGAATGCCTGTAGAAGGGGAAAGGGAACTAACTGATCATGGTACGTGACCAATTTAGTGGTTGAATTAGCTCTAGAGTTCACGAACTCAGTCTAGAATTTATTTTTACGTTGTTTTGACTGCGCTTGCCAGGAGTAGCCTTATGCAGCTGGCTATAGCCCCGGCCCTTAAACCAAGGTATAAACAGCTTTTTATTCTTGTTTACTTCTGGGCCCCACCGGACTCCCCATGAACAGCCAGCGTTTAACATCAGAACTGACTGATAACCGCAGGTCATCATCTCTGAGGAACCAGACAGGCTAGACCTGAGCAGGACCCAGGGGAGCTCCGACCCCAGCCGTGAGGTTCCAGCAGCCCGGCCCCCCAGGGAGCCGAACCTGGGACCCTGCACCCCAAGGCCTCTGCACCACGGCTCGCGACCCTCAAGGAGACGCCTCCCGAACGCAACGCGCGCTACCTGGGCGAAGGCGAATTCAATCCGGAGGGCCGTGTGGAGTGCGCAGCCGCAGGCGGCGGATCCCCAGCCTCTCTCCGCGCCAAGCCCTCGGGCGCCGGGAACTCCGCGCCGGCGGGTCCGTCTCGCTGCCGGCGGGGCCTGGGGCCTGGGGCCAGGGACGTAGCGCGGGGCGGCCCGAGGCGCGGACCTCCAGGGTCTGCGGCACCCGGCCCGAGTGGGGCCCCGCGTCCCCTCGCGGTCCGCCCCCGCCCAGCGGTTCCAGCCGCGCTCACAGGGCAGTAAAGGCCCGCTCTGAGGACCCCACAACGACCTCCAGCGCGAGTACGCGGTACACACCGCTGGCAGCTCGGCTGGCGCTGAAGACCAGTGGGCCGCACCACCCTCAGCCCGCCCGCCCGCCAACCAATCGCAAAGCCTCCTCACGCACGTGACACGCATTGACCAATCGGTGCCCGAGACGGCCCGCTACGCAGCAGGCAGTTCCTTGTGATTTCGAATCAGCGCGGGAGGCCTAGGTTGCTTCAGGGAGCTCGAGAGGAATGGTGTCTGCGACGTTTACGCGGGTGCTGACACCCCGAGGTTTAAGGACAAAGGTTGCAAAGGAATGAAGGAGGTGGAGCAAGAAGCTCCCATAGCCTCAAGTCACAGCCGTGTGTGTGTGTGTGTGTGTGTGTGTGTGTGTGGCTGTGCATTTATTCCAGGAGCTTCCTGCTGGGTTTGACATTCTCAGCCCACCTCCCTAATAGTCTGTCTTAAGCTGGCTCCAGGGATTCCAGAGAAATCCTGAAAGAAGCGGAATCCTTAGATTCCAGCAAGCTCCAGCACTACACATAATGGCTGATGCTGTTCTGCCTGTAAAAGAAATCCTCAGTGCAATACACTAAACCATAAGATTGTTTTCTCTCATAAAACAAATGATCACGCTGTCACTGAAGATACTGAGACTCTGTGCTTTATCATCAATAGAGTTTGTCACCAGACCATGAATTTACCTCGTGGAGCAAACTAGCAGCTATCATGCCCTTATTTCACAAGGGTCCTTTTTGGAAGTCCCACCCAACAATTTCTACCTGCATCTTATAGACACTGTCTTGTGAACTTGGCCTCACCTAGTTGGGAAATACAGTCACAGCAAAGGCATATTGCTGTACGTAATGAAATCTCATTGCAAGAAGGACAACTTGTACAACTAGCCATTCTGCCATTTTTCCTATTTTTTTCCAACTTTGTAAGTGGTCCTGTTATGTTCCCCAGCTCAGTAAAAATAAATCCTCCACAAGGTGTGCCGAACAGTTTATTAGGCAAGTACACACACTGGCAGTCCCTGTGCTAGATACTGCAAGGCCATTATTACTGATTCCATGATACAAATCACACTGGAGGCTAGAAATGGTGAAAAATTGGAAGCGAGAGCAGCTTGTAGGGATGCCACTGTGGTCCTATATGAGTTGACTGTACAGTAGTATAAATACATGGAACTAAGGATTATAATTTTGAGGATTCATTGACAAAGGCCACCCTGTCTAAAGGCATGAATAATCAACAAGCATTATGGAGATTAATCACTGCCTTATAGCTCAGAAACAGGTTCCATGTAATATGCCAACACAAAAAAAGATCCTCACATCAGAACACCAGTATGGTAATTTTAGGAAGCTGTTGTATGTAATAGAGAAAGAGGGTTGAAGAAGTTGATTTGGAATTTGTATTATCACTATGTAAAGAAGAACTGTGCTCAATCTTGAGATTTTTGAGAAGAAATGAACTTGGTTTTATGCATTTAATAAACAATGTCCATTGTACACTTGTGCTGAGTTAAGCATCAATTTGAGTTGGCAAATGACACATTGTGCTGCCCACAGTCTATGAGAAGACAGACAGACATATGTACAGACGCTTTGAAAAATACAACATTGGTAATTTGGGGACTCATGGAAATGACAATCTAGAAGGAAAGAGAAAAAAACTTGTTAGAGAAGGCTTTCTAAAGAGGTGATCACTTTCATAACCAAAAACTAAATGCCTAGTATTTTAAATAAGTATTGCTTTTTTAAAAATGCATTAGTTATTTAATTAGGTTCTTAGTAAGAAATTTAAAACACTGATTTATGAGGATAAATTCCATTTGTCAGAGCAAAAAGAAATCACAGGTAGCCCCAGAGCTGAGGAGCAGCTTTGATTCTTGCTAAACTCTGTGAGTCCACTGCTTTCTGATCCGCCATACACTGCTCTGAAATCTGGTATCTCTCTTTCTCGGTGTCCAAGATCTTACCCTCCTGGTGTCTGTGTTTCCGCAGCTGTTTCTTCTTGAAGCAAGCATCAGTGAGGTGTTTGGGGATTTTCACTTTGCTGATATCAATTTTTGTAAAGGTGGCAATGACAAATTTCTGGTGTGTTCTTCAGAGAGGAACACGATTAAGACTAAGAGGCTCAGTCACAAGTAGCAAGCCACTGGCTAACTGCTTCAGGAAGACCACTCTCTTGCCTCTGTGACACCCAGTGAGGATGATCAAAATGGTGCCAGAAGGGATGCTAGCTCCAAGTTTCCTCTCATGCTGACTGAAGGGTTTCTTGCTGTGGCTCAAAAGCTTTCAGGGCACATCTTCAATAAGGTAGAATTTCAGCATTTTTTGATGCTTAACCACCTGGGTACCTCCATTCTTGTCTCCGCTGAGTGGTTTTTTGATTGTAGCAAGAACTTTCTCCCTTTTCCTTCTCAACTTTTGATTTAGCAGCTGTGTACTTTCTCTTGTACAAAGCCTTTTTGGAATATATAGCAGAGAGTACACAGCTGCTAAATTTTTTCAGTTGCAGTGGGGCTGCCCCTTTTTGGACTTTTTTTTTTTCCTTCCCCTTACCCTTTTCACCAATACACTGGCGGCAGCCTTCTTAGTTTTGGGTTTCTTGTCTTTAGCATCTGGTTTCTCAGGTTTTTTTTTTTTTTTAACCCGCTATATTGCAAGATGGGAAAGAGCTAATTGAGTATTGTTTTGATAAATCCAACTTAAATGGATATTCTATAAAGAGTTTAGTAATACATACAAAAATCTTTTTTTTTTTTGTACCAGGAATCAAAGTCACAACCTCATACTTGCAAGATAGATGCTGTGCCACTGACCTATAACGCTGGCCAAAAGTCTTGTCAATTTTACTGTGAGTTTATGTTTACCTAGCATAATCATTGAATTTTCAACTCTTTGTTAAGGAGGTGCTCATAATAAATCCATATAAACTTTTCTACAGCATTTCTTCTAACATTTCTATTACATTTTCAAACTTTCAGTCTATCTGGAATTTGTTTATACATTATTATTCATTTCATAGTTAGACTTTTAATGTACTTTAAAAAAAATAATTCTAGGGCTGGCAAAATAGTTCAGCAGTCTAAAGCACCTGCTTAGGCAAGCCTAGGGACCACAGTTCAATCCCCAACACCACATGCCATGCCAGCCCTACCCACAAGGTGGGCTGAGCTGGTCACACACACATAAAAATGTCTGTATTTAACTTCATAAAACTACAAGTTAATAGAATAATATGATGTTTCACTCTTGTACATCTTGGGTAACATTCAAATAAGGTTAAGTGTAACTGTCTCCTCATTTGTTTTTTCCCTACAGTGAAATAGTTCTAAACTTTTATCTACTTGAAATGTACAGTACATTATTATCATATTAGCCCACAATTAGTATCTCCTAAGCAGAACTTACACTCAGACCCAATAATATGACAGTATAACCTGATTTTTACTTAATTCACACACAGCTTAGCTTAACAATCCACCATAAACTTAATGGTTTAAAGCATCACACATGCTCTCTCACAGTTTGGGGGGGGCATGAATGCTGTCACAGTTTCTGTCACTAGGCTGCAATCTATATATTGAAAAGGGCTTTCAGTCTCATCAAAGTTTTCACTGAGGAAAGTTCAGTGTCCAAATGTCCTCAGTTTATTGGCACAGTTCCTTTTGTAATTTTACTCTCAAGTCTCTTTCTTTCTGCCTGCCTGCCTGCCTTCTTTCCTTTTTTCCTTCTTTCCTTCTTTCCTTCTTTCCTTCTTTCCTTCCTTCCTTCCTTCCTTCCTTCCTTCCTTCCTTCCTTCCTTCCTTCCTTTCCTTCTTTCTTTGTGTTTATTCATTCAGAGGACATAGGACCAGATCACAAAAGTCCTCAATTAGGAGGGCAGGGTGATCTTTCTACAATGTTATTACTTTAAAAATTAATAATATTGAAGGGCTCTGAGCCTTCTGGAGAGAAAGTATAATTGTTCTTCCTTGCAAATGTGACCTTGAAGACACAGGAAGGAAGGAGGAGGTGGAAGGAAGAGGAGACTGAGACAGAGTTTGGGCCTGGCTAGGATGTGAAGCAGTTTCTCAGGTAGATGTATCTGCTCCATTGAAATTCAGAGAAGAGTCTGGTAACCATGAAGCTACTGGAACTTTCAAATCCAGATTTTAAAAAAAGAGAGGAAAAAAAGATAAACAATGAAACAGTTATAATAGATGATACATTCATTGTTCCAATAATTGATACATTTTAGTAGGACTGTTACTATACTTGATACATTGCATATTGTTGGCTTCCCATTAGTTAATCAGAATACAAGATATGCCCATGCTATATTGTCTAAACAATATTACTACTAAGCATTCTTCTCAAGAATCTAGCTATAAATGTATTTTAACTATCTTTTGTATACACACATATTTTTTCTTTTCTCCTTTCTTTCTTCCCCTTTTTCCTATCATAGTTTGTGTTTTCTTTTGCACTGTTTCTTTCCCAGTTTACAGTAACTGTTTTGTGTTTCAGATCCTATTTTCTTTTCAATTTCTCACAGAATACTCATGTTGTATAGTGAGACAACACAATGTTTATACATATGGGTCTATGACTATGGTCTTGAGTTGTATCCATTTACCCATAAATGTCTCCAGTTTGTCCTTTATAACTGAATGGCATTACATTACATTAAAAAAAAACCCACATCTTTATCCATTCTTCTGTTGATGGCATCTAGGTTATTTTCAAAATTTAGCTGTTATAAATTGTGCTGCTACAAACATAGGTGCACATATATTTCTGTAGTGCGATGTTTTTAATTCTTCGGGAAAGATACCCAGAAAGGGAATAGCTGGGGTGTATGGTACTCTAGTCCTAGTTTCTTAAGGAATCTCCAAAGTGATTTCCACAGGGGTTTCACCAGTCTACATTACTATCAGCAGTGAAGAACAGTTCCTTTTCCCCCACAGCCTCTCCAACATTATTCTTGTGTGGGTGAGATGGAATCTCAGTGATGTTTAAATTTGCATTACTCATTTGGCCAATGATGTTGAACATGTTTTTCATATATTTATTTGCTATTTGTATTTCTTTGTCTGAGAAGAGTATATTCATCTCAGATGGCCATTTTTGGATTGGGTCTTTGAATTTAGAGATCTGATATTTTTTCAATTTAGACATCTGATATTTTTTCAATTTTTATATGTTCTAGCTAGAAGTCCTTTGCCTGTGGGAGAGCTGGCTAATTTTTTTTCCATTCTTTTCACTCTATTGGACGTTCTTTATTTATGCAAAATGTTTTTAATAAAATGAGAACCCTGTTGTCAATTCTTTTTTTTTTTTTTTTCAGAACCAGGGATTGAATTCAGGACTTTGAGCTTGCCAGGCAATCACTTATTCTACTGAGCCATCTCCCCAGCCCTAAAAGATCACAGGGAGTTCTAGGTAGCCTGGGCCACAGAGGGAGCTTATGGCCAGCCTGAACTGCAAAGCAAGGCCTTGTGTTAACTGCTTCCCTGTTGCGCTCAAATTAAGGACCCTTTCCTTTTTTTTTTTTTTTTTTTTTGGTACTGGGGATTGAACTCAGGACCCTGTGCTTGCCAAGCAGGCACTTATTCTACTGAGCTATCTTCCCAGCCCCAACATTGCCAATTCTTCAGAATATTTCCTTTGAACTCTGGATTTTGTTCATGAAATCTCTGCCTACACCTGTGTTTTGAGAGTTCTGCCTACTTTCTCTTCTAGTAAATTTAGTGTTTCTGTTTTAATATTAGATCTTTCATCCATTTTGACTTTAGTGCATCATATAAGCGTGTGTCTAGTTTTAGTCTTTGGCATATGACAGCTAGTTTTTCCCAACACCATTCATTAAAGAGACTGTCTTTCTTTCAGTGAACATATTTGGCTCCTTTGTTAAAGATAAGGTGGCTGCATGTGTGTGGGGATGTGTCTGAATCCTTTATTCTGTTCCACTGAAACTCAGGTCTTCCCCCCCCCCAATACCATGCTGATTTTTTCACAGAAACATTGTAGTATAATTTCAGGTCTCGGATTATGATGTCCCTGACTTGCCTTTGTTGCCCAGAATTGTTCTTCCTATTCTAGGTCTCTTCTGGTTTGAAATGAATTTTAGCACTGTGTTTTCTATATCTGTGAGGTACGTGAATAGTATTTTGATTGTGATTGCATTAAATCTGTATAGCAGTTTTGAGAATATGGCCATTTTCACTGTATTGGTTCTTCCTGACTAAGAGAAAGGAAATTCTTAAAGAACTAATCTGTAAAATAAACCACAACAAGTCATCAAATTGAGTCATTTGCCTGTGACTCTCAGCACATGGTACCATACTTAGAGTAGCACATGTTGTCAATGGATGCTAATTTTCCCTCCCTTAGTCTGGCCCAGCCTTTTATTTGTCTCAAGCCCTTTCACCAGAACCTTGGCTGGCATATAGGCATTTAGTGTGCTTGAAGTAGGTTTCACAAGCTGTACTTTCAATACTCTGGATAGTTTGAAGAAACACATACACAACTCCTCAAGAGGGAATTTCCAAACTGTGGTAGTGACACACAGTAGATGCTGTGTGCTGGTTCTAAGCACTTTGTACACTTAATTCCTTCAATTGTCACCATGACCCTGTCAAGCATAAATATGTTTTTATCCCTATTTTATACAGGAAGAAACAGGCTCATACAGGTAAAAGGAACCAAAATTACACAGTGAATAAGGGGAAGAATCAAGGGTACGAATACTGAATTACAGAGTCCAAGTAGTTTTTTCAGTATTCCCTCATAGCTTCTTTAAAAGTCCTCAAATCACTATGGTAGATAATTCTTTTTTTTTTGTTTTAAAGAGGAAAAGAACAAGAACAAAGACAAAAACAAAGCAACATAAAACTAATGGTACAAAAGTTCAAAAGAAGAATAGAAAATTAACAGTGATTGTTATATTATGTAAGTATTGTTATTATCAAACTTGTTGCTCAGAATAGGCATGCAAGATTGTTCAAACAATTAAACATTAAGTCTTCCTTTAAATAAACCTGATATTTTCCCTATCATGTTTACCTTTTTAAAAAATTTATTTTAAAGAGAGTATAAAAATAATACATAAGACATTAGAGACAATACATTATACACCAAAGTCACATCAGATGTGTGCTCATTTTCTACGTGGACAAGGCCCATACTCACAGATAGTGCAAAACTATATGAACCACAGAGAAAACCCACATATCCCAGAGAGAGCATTCATCTCCTAGAAGTCCTTTAGCTGAGATCCCCAGAGGAGAAATCTCAGAGGTTCAGTGTGTTGCTCTTTTGAGACATTTTCAGCTGGACAGGTTAGCTTAGAATCTTTTAGGGTCCTTGGAACTGACACAAAGTTTCACTACAGCCTGTGTATTAAACCTCTTCAGAAGGCAGCCACTCGGCCAGTGTGGTGACAAACCACGTGGTATAATGGAGTAAGGAATGGAAGAAGAAAACTTCCTCCAAGCTCATTATTTTTTATTCATCTAGAAAATGCTTAAGTATGTCTGCTGTATATATCTCAAATACATAAATAGACATAGAACCAGGCTCTGTGCTATATTTAGTATGTTTAGCAAGAAAGGGTTGAGAGAGACCATCGCCTACTGATTTCTTCTGCTTGAGGGTGAAATGAAGTTAATACAGTGATGCTTCAGATCACAAACTTAATTCTGGTCACAAACTAAACTGGTCACAAAACATCAAATTCAATAGTTAGATTTAATGCTGACCTTACGGGGAAATTTCACTTGTTTAGTCTGTAACCAGTCAAGTTTGCGACCAGAATCATGTAAAGAATTAAGTTTGTGAACTGAGGTACCACTGTACAATGTAATCAACATTGTTACACTGTGTGCCATAATTCTCAATTTCTGCCCTAAGGTGTATTCAGAAGTGGAAGGGGCAGACAGGCTGGGCTGGCCACTGTAGCACTGTTCTGGTCATCTGGGTAGTGTGTTGCTCTAATCTGGGGTTCAGTCCTTCCAAACTAGCACCCTTCTGCACAAGGTGATTCATGTTAACTTGGGAGTCCAAGACTGTGTAGTCAACTGTACAAATCTCACATGTAGGCCTGGAAGCCCTCCAGATATGTAGAAAACTAGCTCTTTGTCTTCTATTTTGTACCTAATCACATTATAGAGGAGGCAGCCCCTGTCTTTTGTCACATAAAAGAGTAATAGCTTCTAATTGTAGAGAAATTTTTGTGCCTTGTATTTTAAAACTGCTTCACATTCAGTTTCTCACTAATGTTTCACAAATGCTAAGGTATTTATTATTCTCATCTAGTAGATGAAAAAACACAGGCACAGTGATATTTAGTGAAAGCCCAGTTGCAGAGATGGTCAGAGGTAAACCTGGGAGGAAATCCACATCTGTATGACTTCAGGGTCCTTGTGTAGAAGTCAGGATTTGGTGTCTTCTAAGATTTCCTTCTTCACCACTTCCATACACAAATCCTGTCTAATCCTTGAGACTGAACCTGAGATGAAAGGAATCTGTGTAAAAGGTAGAGCTGAGATGAAGAAAGAGAGCATTTAGGGGTACGCCTGACATACCTTTATAAGTAGGGAGCTCTCTGGCCTGAAGCCACAACAAAATCCAGAGATTTGAAGAATGGGAGGAGTTCAGTGAGCTGTTTTGGCCTTGAAAATGAAGCAGGCCACAGGTGCTAGGAGCAATCCCTGATCAACAGGCCCTTGACCTGCAACTGGAAAGAGCCAAAGCATGTCAGCAGCATGAGCTTGGGAGCAATTCCCTCCCTCCCCAGAGCCTCCAGAGGAGAACTCAGCCCAACCAGCACCTTGATTTAGTTTGGTTTTCCTTTTTTTTTTTTTGAACTGGGAATCCAACTCAGAACCTTGTCTTGGCCAGGCAGGCCCTGTGCCATTGAGCTCTATCCCCAGCTCCTGATTTAGTCTTGTGAGATGCTGTGCAGAGATCTCCACCACTCCATGCCAGACTTGGAAGTTGTGGAACAGTGAGCCAATAAGTGGGTAGTGTTTTAAATATCTGAATGTCTGGTAATTTGTTATGCAGCAAGTGAAAACTAATATATCTGCTTTTCTTGTAAAATCTTAGGACTCCAGACAAGTTGTTTACCTTTTCTGATTTAACTTTTATGTGAAAGACAGTTGAATGTCATGATCAGGATTTTTTGCAATCCAGATGATTCTAAGATTTTAAAATGATGCTTCATGAGGATTGAAAGAAAATAATGCACTCCAAAGCATTTTTATCTTGGAAAATAGGCATGAAAAAATAATATTCAAATAATGTGAGCTCATGGCCCCTACGAATCTTATAGAATAAGTTCCTTGTGAAAATAACTTATATTATTTAGGGCCCCAGATATGATTATGTTGTTGAGATGAGGACATTCTGATTCCTGACTTCCAAGGAACTCCGACTCACCTGGGGAAAGGAGGCAACAGGTGAAGGGAATGATGCATTAGGGTCATGCCCTTTGCAGAGCTCAGAGAACTGGAGGAAGGAGGCCCAGCAACTGCTTGGTCCAAGAGGGGGTGGAGTGAACAGACACAAGCAGTGACTACAAGGCAACCCTTGAAGTACAGAGATTTCAGCCAAGGCAGGTGGGCCCTGGTGCAGCCAGATGTGACATAGCAAGTGGAGAGGCAAGAGGGAGACTGCCATGCAGATCACATTTGCTGCTTCCAAAGCCCAGGGTGGGAACCATTTGTGAATACATTATTGCTGGAGCATCTGGATTAGTGACATCAGAAAGAAGCTTTGTAAACAGATTATCTCTGTGCTCAACACATTTGAGCGTCAGTCAGATTTATTTCTTTACTTTTAAGGCCATGCAATCCATATTGGTTGGAATTATCTTGTTTTAGAAAAAATCAATAATCTATTGAATGTACCCTTCTCAGTCACCTCTTTATCCTACATACCAGTCAAGGCAAGACCATAGTAGTCTGTCCTGAGGATTAAAGAATTATTTGTTCAAAGTTTACACTTAATGTGAATTATAAAATCATAGTAATTGCAGAAATAATTACTGTTCTGCCAGCTCCATTAGGACAGGAGTTCACATCTGGATGTCACCTGCAGCACTCAGGAGAGTTGCCTGCAGTATGGAATGAAATTTAATTGTAGATAATGCAATTTAGCATGCAAATAAAAACTAGCAGAAGCTAAAGATAAAGCTAAAGCTTTCCTGTTTTTTTTTTCTTTCACATTTGTGTGATCAGAGCTGCCACAGCACATTTCAGAGGATGCCACGCTTCAGGCCCTGTTCCTAGAGAAAGTCACTGAGCTGTCAGGGGGCAGCTGCCCACAGAAATCCCTCCCCACACATGCAGGAAGCTGGCCCTTGCAGGTGGCGCAGATTTGGTTGTTGCTCTAGATGATTGCTCCATGAGGTGACAGCTATGTCATATTAACAATTATGGGCAATACTGTGACATTAAAGAATTTTTAAGTAGTTTGTAAGCATTTCTAATGTGCTAGTAAAAGACTGCATAAGATTGAGACTTAGTGATTATGGGTCAATTTTGTTTGTTTGTTTTTGGTGGGAAGAATTTCTTTCTCTCAAAATCTTTTGAATATGTAAGAAAACATATAAGTTATCTATGTTTCTATTGTTTTGTCTACCCTTAACTTATTAATTGAATAATATGTATACTGAATACCTACTAGTACTCAGACACTGGGCTGACCTGTAGATTGGATCTGCAATATCAACATGATTCCTTGCCCTCAAAAATCTAGAAGTGAGAAATTCCAGAAGAATCAAATATTTTGGTGAGCAAACACAAGATGTTCTGGGATTATATGGTCATGGAATTAACCTCATCCAAGGAGGTTAGATTCTCTAAAGAAATAATATAAATGATCATATCAGGTAAACGTGAGATAGCAAGGAGGTGGAGGAAGAGAAGGAAAGTGGGAGAAATTCCAGGCCAAAATCATAACCACGTATATAAACTAATATTCCTTAAACTGAAAGACAGACTGAATTAAAAACAAAAAAGCAAGTATATTCTGATTGGAGAAAGCTAGTGTCAGATTTCAGGATTGCTCAAATTCATGTTATTATGGAGACTGTGCCACCGTGTGGCACGCTGCCGTCAGTGCACACATTACGCCAGGTTTCCTTAGACTTCACTACTTTCCTTCCATGCAGGACAGGCCCTGCTTTAGAAGATAACTGTTACATTGGTTCCCAACTTTATGGGGTCCCATTGATTATCACCTCTCCCCTTGGACTCATGTTTGGAAGCGCATCTGCCAAACAAAAATGCACATTTCGTTTTGATTATATTATAAAAATGACATTCCACAAAAAGAAAAGAAGCTTGTTTTCTGCCCTTTTTGGTCTTGTTTTATCATATAAAACTGAAAAATCATTTTCCTTCCTTGGGACTACTTTTTCCTCTGAACATGAGCACGGTAAAGCAAATAAAATAACACCTTCCTCATTAAGTAGCCATGAGAAAAAATGAACCTGGTGAGTAGGTATTTAGTAAACATTTTTTCCACTTTAAACCTTTTGACAGGCAAAAGTTTGATTGTATTAAGTTTACTGACACTCATTCAGGTTGTAGATGACCTCTGGAATTCTAGGAATTCTAACTTTGGAGCCTAACTCAAGTTATTTAACATTTGTATTTTACAGATGGAGAAAATAAGACCCAGGATAAAGGAAGGGCTTTTCGTTGTTATAGTTCACCTTTAGATGTCTGCCCAAGACCCAATGCCCTTGAAGGTGGGCTTCTGGGAGGTGACTGTGTCACAGGATATGATATTATCAGTGGATTAATGTGACATGGGGGTGTGAGCCTGGTGGGAACACATGGGTCACTGTGGGTGTAGCCCACAAGGGTACATCCCCCACCTGCCTTCCTCTCTCTCTGCTTCCCAACCAATACTCCAAGAGCAAGATGCCTCTGCCCTGCGGCCCTGCCTCGGAGCCTGCTGATAATGCACTGAAACCTCTGCAAACTATGAGCCAAAATAAGCCTTTCCTCCTTACAGCTCTGTGTGCAGGGTACTAAGCTGCAGTGAAGACAAAGTAAGACATAGTTCTTTCTTGCCTTTCATCTTGAATTTTTTGTCAACTTATTTGCAGTCATCAGAAAAAAGCAGTTAGTGAAAACAAGGCTGGGTCCCACCCTGAAATGGGAAAATACCTTACTTGGTTACTTTCCTTGTTATTGAGACAAAATTCCTAACACTCAAAATTAAGGGAGGAAAGATTTGTTTAGCTCACAATTTGTGGAGGTTTCAGTCCAAGTTCAGCAGGCTCCAAGGCAGGGTGGCAGCCCTCTATGTTCCACTTCAGCTCTCTAAGGCCTTTTCTGTACTCCGTGGTTAATTCTGCCTCCTCTACCAGCTTCAAAATTCTCATGCCCCAGGACTCCTGTACAACTAATGTATTTGAAGTCCATGATGTTCCCACCATTCCCAAGACCTGCAAGCCCACTCTCATACATCTTTCTTCTTAATAATTCCATTTAGATATCAAAAAGAAAGCAAATGAAATGTCATAAAACTGAAGAGTTTTTATCTTTACTTTAAAACATGTATTAAACATAAATCATTTTTTTTAAAGTTCAGAGCTGTTACATCACAGTGACTAGAACATTTTAAATCTTGCCCCCAATCATGTGCTTTCTTAGGTACCTTTCTACCATCAGTGGTACAAGCTGCCTGATGGGGTAGTTGTACATGTGCCACTGGTAGTTCTAGCCAGCATAAGCATATTAAAGTGAGCTTTACTCCTAAGTCTTCTGATGCATACTCCACATCTATTTAACAACAAGGCTGTTGGTGTCATCTACAAAGGGTGCCCAAAACTTTAGTTAGGAAGGCTTTGTGCCCTGGTGCTCTGAATACATAGCAACTAGAAACAAAATTTGAGAAGGAGCTGAGGTAAAAACCAAGAACTCCTACAACTCAATGAGCACAAAAATCAATTTTAAAATAGACAAGAAGCTTGAACAGACATTTCTTCAAATAAGATATACAAATTTCAAATAGACATGTGAAAAAATGCTCAACATCATCAAATTGTTAGGGAGATACAAATCAAAGCCACAGTGAAGTCAGGCAAGTTGGAGCAGCACACCTGCAAAGCTAAGGCAGGAGAACTGGAAACTTAGGGTCAGCCTGGACAAGTTAGCAATGATGTAGCAGGTAGGGCATGGTGAAGCTGGTTGGGAAATAAGCAGGACCTGTCAATCATAAGATCCAGGGAGAGCTCCTAATAATTCCCAGGACCCTGCATATGGAATTTCTCACAGACCCCATGAGACGTGGGTGGCACAAAAGAGATGAGCTACCACAAGGAGCCTGCTATTGTGACTACTCATGGCAGCCCACTTTCAGTTTTGCTTTTATTTTTTTTTTCTTTGTTCAGCCTCAGTTTACTCTACAGAGCTAGTTCTTACCTTGTCCTTTCACCCCTCACTTTTCAAATAGACTTTACACAGTTTTTGTCTTGTTTTGTCCAGTTCTTCATTTGAGGCAAGAAGGACCTGGAATACTTTTAATTAGCAAACATTTCTAAAGAAACTACATGACCACAACAAGACTGTCTCAAAATTTTTAAAAAAATAATGAGGACTGAGGATATAGGTTAGTATAAAAGCCCTGAGTATAATCCACTCTACCAGAAAACAAAAACAAAAACAAAAACAAAAACTCACCACCATAGTGAAGTAAAACTTCTTACCCACTAGAATGGCTATTAACAAGAAAAAATAAGATAACAATTGTTGTCAAGGGCAAAGGAGTTGGGACTTTCTTGCATTGCAGATGGGAATGGGAAGGGGTACAGTTGTTCCTTACAAACATAAATGCAGAGTTATCCTGTGAGAAGGCAATCCTTTTGATAGGATACACCCAAAAGAACTGAAATCAAAGACCCAGACAGATTATTTGTTAACTAATGTTCACAGTGTAAGAGTCATAAATGGGAACAATTCAAATGTCCATTAACACACGAATGATAATCAAAAAACAGTTGCACAGGAAGGACTACTCTTCAGCCACAAGGAATAGAGCTTAATGCTGCATTCTCTATGACCTTGAAAACACTGTTTTATGTGAAGTCACTTACATAAAGGAAAAAATATTGTCTGGTACCTCCTGCATGGAGTTGCTAGAGTAGACAAATTCAGAGTCAGAATGGAGGCTGAGGGAAGGGGACACAAGTTATTAATGGCATAGAATTTCTGTGAAATAGTGAGAACAGTTTGGGAATTAGACAGTGAATGTAAGTAATGTTACTAAACTGTATATTTAAAATGCTTTAATGGCAAGTTTCCTACATTTTATCATGATTTTTTAAAATTAATATTATGAAGCTCTACAAAGTTTGGTTTATACACTTCAAATACACTCAATAGATTTTTTTTTTTTTTTTTTTGGTGGAACTGGGGATTGAACTCAGGCCCTTGCGCTTGCCAGGGAAGCGCTTATTCCACTGAGCCATCTCCCCAGGCCCAATAGATGTGTTTTTAAAAAAATCTCAATAGAGTCTTGATAGACCTTGATGAGCTCATCATTAAATCAGGGTGGAGGAGTGAAGGGCCAGGGGAAGTCAGCATGGCTTGAAATACAGAGGGGAAAGCAGCCCTTGCTTGTGTTTACAGACTTCCTACATTGCTATGACAGTATTACATGGCATGAGACTGGGATGAAAATTAGCCCAGAAAACCCCAACATATCAGGACTTGCAGTTTAATCTTCAAATGTATTGGTGACCTAAGTATGGAAGCAAACTAAAAAACGTGCAACACAACTCTGACATGCTTTGTGACCCCCGGGCACGCTGAGCCAGCCACCGAGTCTGGAAGTGGTGGTGTGCACCTGTAATCCCAACACTGGGGAGACTAAAAACAAAAGGATCACTATAAGTCCAAGCTGCATAGTGATATTCTGTACCAAATATAAAAAAAGAACAAAGAAGAAAACAAAGCAATGCAATGCTTGTAACTGGGAAAGAATTGGTTTCCAAGATATATAATTTCTAAAATTCACATAAAATTTCCAAATAGCCTAGACATTTCAAATATTCCTCTAATTCCAAATAGGAAAATAACAAATCTCATGCTCAAAACCACTCACAACAATGAAATTTGAATTTACAGTGATCAGAGAGGCTGTTTCTCATCCTTGGTTCAACCTGGCAATCTCTCTTCAATAGTTTAGGGGGAAGAAGAGGAACTTATAAAGTCATTTCAAAATGCACTGCACAATTCTAGTCTAGATTTTAATTAGCAGCCCTATTATCCCAGAAGTCCCTTTTAACTATGTACTGGCCAGCATACAGATGTGCTCCTGATAGTATTTGTAAGAATGTACAACAGGGGGGAGACCTTCAGTGCTATGCTGGTGGAGCGAGACGGGTTCTTGGGTTGGAGACATGTGTAACACACCAACTTACTGTGACCTAAAAAAGGGCTGCCATGGATATCTTCAACAAAGGATATGGGTTTGGCATGATCAAAATAGACCTGAAAACCAAGTCTTGTAGTGGAGTGGAGTTTTCTACTTCAGGTCATGCTTACACAGACACAGGGAAAGCACCAGACAACCTAGAGACCAAATAAAAGTCTGTAATTATGGACTAGCCTTCATCCAGAAGTGGAACACAGACAATACTCTTGGGACAGAACTGTCTTTGGAGAATAAGTTGGAGAAAGGTTTGAAACTGTCTTGATACTGTATTTGTACCGAATACAGGAAAGAAGACTGGGAAATTGAAGTCTTCCTATAAACCTGATTGTTTCGGTCTTGGCAGTAATGTTATAGAGTTTTCTGGACCACCCATGTATGGCTGGGCTGTGTTGACCTTTGAAGGTTGGCTTGCTGGCTATCAGGTGAGTTTTGACACAGCCAAATCCAAGCCGTCTCAGAATAATTTTCCTCTGAATTATGAGGCTGCCGACTTTCAGCTGCATACTCATGTGAATGATGGCACTGAATTTGGAGGTTCTGTCTACCAGAAAGTTAATGAAAAGATTGAAACATCAAGGGCAGGCAAAATAGTTCAGAGGATTAAAGCACCTGCAAGCAGGCACATGGACTAGGGGTTCAATCCCCAGGTCTGCTGTGCCAGCCCCTCCCATGGGGAACACTGAGATGGCAATTGAGACTGGGTGTGGTGGCACATATCTGTAATCCCAGCTCTTGTGAGACTGTAAACAGGCAGATCACTATGAGTCTGATCTAGTAGTGAGACCCTGAGCACCGTGTAGACCAGTCCCTAAAATACACACACACACAAAAACAACCCTGAAACATCAATAAACCTTGCATGGACAGCTGGCAGCAACAACATCCGTTTTGGCATCTCTGCTAAATACAAGCTGGATTGTAGAACTTCTCTATATGCTAAAGTAACTAATGCCAGCCTGATAGGACTGGGTTATAAGCAGAGTCTTTGACCAGGAGTCACACTGACCCTGTTTTCTTTAATTGATGGAAAGAACTTCAGTGCTGCAGGTCACAAGGTTGGGTTGGGATTTGAATTGGAAGCTTAATGTAGTTTTGATTAAAGCCTTAGATTTATCCCTGCAAGTGAAAAGAAATGAACCCACTGTTTTGGCCTTAAGATTCTGTGAAATTTTAAAAGTTTGAACTTTTTATTCTTCCAAAGAATTGTAATCCTCCTCACACTGAATTGAAGAGATTGCAAATACATCCTCCAGGTGTTTCTTGAAGGCCAACCTGGAAATTGTCATGTTTGCACTACATCAATTTGAATTCTTCAGTGTTAATTTAACATGTAGTGTCATGTTAAGGGAAATTACATGACTCCCTGGTTTGTACTTTGTGTCCTTCATGTCCCACACCATTTTTTTTTTTTTTTTTGCGGAACCAGAGATTGAACTCAGGTCCTTGAGCTTGCCAGGCAAGAGCTTATTCCATTGAGCTATCTCCCTGGCCCCCCTCACACCATTTTTTAATGATGTTTTAATATATTTGTCTCTGTGCTATGTAGTGGAATCTTTAGTTTTGCATCAGAGTAAAAAAAAAAAATAAACCCATCACACTTAGAACATAAAAAAAGAGAATGCACAACAGAAACTGCCTACTGCTAATCATGATGTGAGAAACACATCCACTTGCCCAGAACAGGTAGGCTTTTCCTAAGTCTCTTGCAAGGCTGAGTGTCCACTAAGAGAACAGGCACATGCTGAGCAGTTACGGCAAGTGGTTAGCCCCTAGCATGCAAGTCTCTTTCCCATCTCTTCACTGGCTGAGAGGACTGTGAGAAATACAGTCTTCCTTCACTTCCACCTATGTTTCATTACTTTTTTTTTTTTCAAAGTTTTATTGCCAAACAGATAGCAATGAGACAGTTTCAAATCAAATCGGAAGGACATACTTATTTTTTTAATTAGAAAAAATTTTAAAAATCTTTATTTGTTTGGTACAGGGTCTCACTATACAACTCAAACTCAGATGGACCAGCACACCATGCAGTGCTGGGGATGAAACCCAGGTCCTTGTGTTTACCAGACAGGCACTTAAGTCCACCGAGCTCTCTCCCCAGCCCAGCTTTATTACTGACTTATAAGTTAGTTCCTTGATCCCTTTCCCAATCTGAGTTTGGATTTCTTCATAATATTGTCTATTCTTTACTTAGGTTCTTTCCAGGAAGCAAATGTTCCTGTGCAAAGATTTATGTGATTTTTCAGCCACTATGTTTCTCAAATATGCTTTTATTTTCCCTTTCCCTACTTGTGCCTACATTCTACGAAGGTGGGAGGCTCTTATATTTTTAATCTCTTCCCCAAGATCTGGTCCACTTAGAGGCTTCTTAAATGTATGTGTTTTTTCTAACTCTTTTGGTCCCATTCTCATTCTCATTTGTTTTCCTCATTCTCAGTTTATCTAGCTTTCTTTATGATTTTCAAATCATTCCAGGATTTGCTGACTCTTTTTCATAACAGGTTGAGTCTGACTTGGCCTCTAATAGTAGTAAGTTACTTTGTTGGCATGTTAGAAGCACCTGCTGGTTCCTTCAGTCTTTGTGCTTACTTCATACACAGGATAATGCAGCACCCTGCTGCAGTTGAAACTCCTGCCACAATTATAAGAGGTGAGAATTGAGGCTTTCTCCCTTTCCCTTTTCCAAAATATCCTAACCACCTGATAAATGGGTCATCAACTCCAGCATTCTCCACCAGTTCATTGGCCAGGGTTGTTAGGCCCTGTAAAGCCTTTGTGATAGTTCCACTAGTAGCTGGATTATTGGGAACGAAGGTACATTTACCACCCAGAGTGACATAAACACAGACACTTCATTTTTCTGCTAGTATCTGTCCAATGCAATTCTATTTTCTCAGGCTATCTGACTTGTGGCATCTAATTGGCTGGTTCCTTCCTGTAGGGGATTCTCTGGTAGAGTTGATGAATCTCCATTAATTGAATCTGATCTACATTTTTGTTAATTGTGGACCACCCAAAGAGTACTGATTCAAGCTCTGCTGCAATCTGATTTCTAGCTTTGAACTCATTAGGGACTCCCCTGGAGACTCCTTCAGAACCAGTGTATATATTTGACTCAGAGGACCCCACTATCAACCTTCTATTTTTGTGCGACTGTGTGAAATTCCAGGGTCAAGGGGGCACAAATTCTCATCCAGTTGGCTGAGATGCTATAAAAGAGGTTCCCTTTTCCACAGAACCACCAGACATTTACTTGAGGTATGCAGAGGACTGAGTAATTTACTTGAGGCATGCAGAGGACTGAGTAATTTCCAATGCCTGGCTCACAAGTAACATTCAAAACACTGATATAGGTCACAAGTTCTTCCATAGGTCTACTGAACACTGCCTCCTACCTGGAGAGGCAAAAAGAGCGATTCATATTGTTATAGGTAGCTAAGTTAGGTAGAAATATTATCGGCAGTCAGACAGAGATAAGCCTTCAAAGGACCCAGTGCAGAAGACAGGATGCCTTGCAACTATGGGGGAGGTAGATACCTCCATATGAGGGCCAGACATCAACACAAAAAGTGAAATGAATGCACCCACAATCTTCCCAAAAGATAAACAATAAGGATTGATATTCTAAATAGTGATTAATATTCTAAATCTTAATTTATTTTTTATTTTTTTAGGGAAGGGTGTACAGGGTGTTTAGGGTCTCACTACTAGATCATATTTGTAGTGATTTTCCTGTTTACAGCCTCCCAAGTGCTGAGATTACAGCATGCAACACCATGCCCAGTCTCAGTTGCTGTCTCAGTGCGCTCCGGGGGCAGGGCTGATATGGTAGGCCCGGGGATTGAACCCCTGGTCCCTGTGCTTGCTCGTAGGTGCTTTAATCCACTGAGCTATTTGGCTGACCCTTAATACTCTAGATCTTGATCACCTTGAGAAAGCAAAGAAAAGCCACTGACCTCCCTCCTTCAGGAAAAGCCCTTATTCTGTTTCATGCTTGCTTGCTATATGACTTGACCCTGATTTAATCAATATTGCCTGAGCAATTATGCTCATAATCTTATTGGTTGACCACAGTTTTGTTCTACCTCATGCCCACCTTGACCTGCCTCAACTCATGGTTCTCCTCTATAAAATCCTTAGAAAAGGCCAGGTTCTCAGCAACCCACTCAAGACATCTGTATTTCTCTCTCTTTGACAGAAGCTATCTCTCCCCAACAAATATATTCTCCTCTTAATCTATTTTGTTCCTACAATTTATTCTTTAGTTTTAGAGAACACAAGCTTATTCAGACACCTAGCACATGGGAGTCTCTTTTCCCTATGTCAATATTCCTTAGAGAGGGACGGGGAAACCCTCAGATATGTCCTTAGCAATATGGAAAGAGTATCAACACACTCCTAAAGGTCTTATTTCCTCATGCATCTTTTTCCTGATACAGAGCCAACATACAAGCATTCCAAGGGTCACTGTCCCATTCAAAGGGAAATGGAATGACTTACGTCTGTGGGTATCAAGTCATGTACATATAGCAATCACATTTGTTCAGGGCTTGTACCATTAATTTAACCCATTCACTCCAGGCATTTGTATCTTCATACTCAGTCTCTATCTCTAGAGTTTATCATAAGTTTTAAACTTAGATTATTTTTATATTTTTAGGATCCTTTTATTTTTTGATACCAGGAATTAACTAAGGACCTTCTACTTGCCAGGAAGGAACTGTGTCACTGAATTATATCCCTGGACTTTTCTTTTCTTAAGAACAGGAATCAAACTCTTGTGCTTGCCAGGAAGGTGCCATACCACTATACACCTGGCCCTGAGGGTTATTATTGAGGGCCCCCAAGAGTTTGTTAGGATCTGGGGTTAGAGTAGCACCAATTGGGTTCAAGTTTGAATTAGGCATTAAATTAAGAGCCAGTCACCCTAAGAGGTCTTTCCTGTGATGTCTGTTCCCAATCACTACACTCAGGGTGCCATCTTGGATTTTTTTATCTAAGGAGACTAGATCATTGATGATAATGAGTGTAGAGTTGTGTCTCAGTGACTTTTCTCTGATTGCTGAGGCAAAATACCTGACATCCAAAGTTAAGAGAGGAAAGATGTATTTAGCTCAAAGTTTGTAGAAGTTTTAGTCCATAATTGAGTAGGTTTGAGGCAGAAGACAGTCATTCATGGTGGGCAGAAGGTAGCAAAAGCCAGAAGGGAGGGAAGCAAGACATTTTTCTATCCCTTATATTGTATGCAAACTGCTTGCTCAAGGACAGATGTAGCAGTTACAGCCTTAATTGTAGCCAGAACTATAACAAATTAATCAGAGGACTGATTTACTAATTGCACATGCTTAATCCTAGTATCACATACTATAATGGTTTGTCTCTAGATGTCCCTCCACAACGTCATGCAGTTATGGGGTAGGCTCCTAGAGTTTATGACTGTTTAATGGTTCCATCCTGGAGCATGTTGCATACAATATAACGAAAGGAAACAAGCTTGATTCCTACTGTTCTTTCTGCTCTTGCTGCTTTTGCTGTCTTCTGTTGCCATGAACTGTTGTCCACGGCCACATGCCACTCTACCTTGGAGCCAGGCAAGAATAGACTGAAATCTCCACAAACTGTGAGTTAAATAAACCTTTCCATCTTAGTTTTGAGTGTTGAGTATTTTGTCTCAGCAGTGAGAGAAAAGTAACCAAGGGATCTATCTCTAAAACTCTTGTGAAAATATGAGTGTATTTAAGTACCCTATTGATGATCGTCTAGAGTTGCACTGTTTGCCCTTCATGGAAAGGCAAATTGGGTATGACTTCTGCAAAATCTTTACCCAGAAGGACATATTAACCAAACCTGTTCCTCCCAACCATTTTACTCATGTTGTTTTAAATGTCATCTATTAAGTTAATAATATCTAAAGAGGTGTTATGATAAACAGAAAAGATTTAGCTTTCTATAGTCTATGGTTAGTCTCTATTCATTAGTAATGACTTTAACTATGGGCCATATCAGGTTACATGGCTTGTGTCTAGATGTTCCCCAACTTCTCAAGGAATTAATTACTAAATCAGTGCACTGAGTAGTGTGGCACTCCCCTTATCCTAGTAGCCTTGATGCAATATAAGAAAGGGGTCTGGGGAGATGGTTCAGTGGAATAAGAGCTTCCCAGGCAAGCTCAAGGGCCTGAGTTCAATCCCTAGTTCCGCAAAAATAAAAAGAAAAGAAAGAGAAAGAGGCTTCTCTGGTACCTTGCTTTATACCCACTATGAACTAGTTCTCCTCTGAAATGCCTGCCTGCTTGCCCCCCCGCCTTGGAACCAGTTGATTATGGACTAAAACCTCTATACACTGTGAGCTAAATAAGGCTTTACTCCCTTAACTTCAGGTGTCAAGTATTTTGTCTCAGCAACAAAAGGAAAGTAACTAAGAAATCTTCAATACACCATTTATGAATAAAACTCTTATCAGTCCAAAATAATCTCTAGTCAAAGCCTGTGTGTATGTCTCCAAATACTAACAAGTAACCATAATTCTGAGACAAAAAAGTTCCAATTCTTTCTTGTAGAAACACATTACTTCACCCTTCTATTAGATAAATATATCTTCACTTCCCAAATGCATGCTAATAACTGGCTGCTGAAAAGTTTAGATAACCACAGAAAATACTAATCCAAACTGCCATAAATCTTAAATGCACACAAAAATAAATACATCTCTCTCTGTTGAAGTCATAAGCCATGTATACACTCTACATATGCTAATGTGTCACTCTTAACCTCAAATACATATGCAAATCCACATGACCTGCATATATGTAAACACAAACTGCTAACACAAATAATTCTTCCAATTAGACAACAGAGAATTATATTAACTCCATATCACAACCGCAAATAGTCTTCAGTCCCCAAAACTAGCCATAGAGTTGTCCCTAAACATGGAAATACACACACACAAATCTCAGAGTCCATACTAACAATACACACAATGATAAAACATGTTCTGAATGCACAGTTCTCCCAGATTGCCTATTTATATACACATGCCACATGCATGCTCTATAATGGTGCCCACATGCAAATGAAGAAAAT
The DNA here is from genome assembly GCF_000260255.1 of Octodon degus. Lineage (NCBI taxonomy): Eukaryota > Metazoa > Chordata > Mammalia > Rodentia > Octodontidae > Octodon > Octodon degus. Next base: position 283,614 of record NW_004525042.1, read on the forward strand.
TCTTCTAAATTTGTTCTGATGTGCTAAAAATTCAAACATGTATGGGGGAAAACCACAACTCTCCCACAGTTCAACATCAGACATATGAAAATGTAATAAATACTATTCATCCAAGTCATGCTTTACAATTTAATGCCAAAATTTATAATCCTCTCTACTGTAAATTTATTTTAGTAAACTGAGTTACTAATGCTTTTGATGATTTTTGCCAGGTTCCTGCATCCACAGGATGATGATGATGATCTGATAAAATAAGAACAAGGGAATGCACAGTACTCAATTTTCAAAAGCTACAGACATCACTAATAAATGAGTATTTATAATGGTGACTGATGACTTTTGCCTAGGACATACATGACAAGAAGGAAGATGTAACACAGAAGTCTACTTTTTTCAATCATATAAGCTATTCTTTGGGTATTTTTCAAATACATATGTCTTCCTAAAGCTTTTGTGTTATTTTGAATGCAAGGATGAATAATCAGAGTACCTGTCACTTACAACAGTGCACCACTCACTGTTCTGAGCTCCACAATCCAATAGTTAACATTATTACTTTGTTTTTATACAGAAGTAAGACACCTGTAGAAGATGTCGTAAGTCATGGAAATGATACAAGCTCTGAAATTTGATCTGAAGCCTCATTCTATCATCTGTGTGCTTGGTTGGTCCATGTTGCCCAGGTAGGACATCGCCAGCCACTGAGAAGAGCTGAATACAGAGGACAGAATGTAGGATATGGCCCTTTAGGTACCTCTTCCTGGGATGAAGCTACCTCTCATTTCCTGTTATTGGTTGGTTTGAGACTGCCCCTGAAAAGCTTCATGTACTTATAGCCAGAGTTGATAGGGGGTGACTGGATCATGGGAGCAATACAGCTGGCTTCCTGTTAGGAGACAAGGCCTGGTCAGAGGAGGCAGGCCACTGGGGGCACATCCTGGAATGGTGTACCTCCTTGTCCTGTTCCTCCCTGTTATTTCTGCTTTCTGACCACCATGGTGTAAGTAAGTTTTCCTCCCCTATGCTCCTCTGTTACACTATCTTGTCTTGGCACCAGCAGCCTATACACATATATGAGCCCAAATTAACTGCTCCTCTTTTAAGTTTTGGTTGTCAAGAACTGTGTCTTAGCAACTAGACTATCACAGGGTCCATTGGTGCACTATCTATAAAAGGATCCACTAACTTGAATAGATTATGTGAGTACTGTTTCAGTTACTTTTTACTCTTTGCTGGGACAAATATTTGATGCTCAGCATGGAAGAAGGAAGGTTTATTTAGCTCACAGTTAGTGGAGGTCTTAGTCCATACTCTGCTGGCTCCAAGGCAGATGGCAGCAGTTTATGGAGGCAGAAAAAAAAAGAAGAGCAGAGGAGAATCAGCGACTGTGGAGTTTAACAAGCCTCTCTCTCTTCCTTCCTTGCCAAATGCGAAGATCCATGCTCCTGCAAAGTGGTGTAGCTGCAACGAACAAGCTCCTCCAAAAAAGTGGCATGCAAAAGCCTTTCTCAACCTCTTTATATACCTTTAAGTTCTGAGTCATCCTAGGGCAGGGCGTTGAGCGATCCAGCTAAGCTTCAAACTCCTGAAGTCGACAGTGTATCAACTAAAACAAGTATACAAAATGAGTACTAAAAGAGTACGTGCCAGGAACGGAGCAGCATTCCTTTGTAATGGCGACCAATAGCCCAGGCCATTGTTTCCTTGCTGAAAGGACACCCCATTGCTCACTAACGTTCTTGAGCTGGAACCTCTTGTATTTTAGATGAATATGCCAGTAATCTTTCTCTCACTGTGACAAATACCTGAAATCAACAATTTAAAAGAATGATAACTATATTGGCTCATGGTTTCAGAGGCTGCAGTTGGCTTAGCTACTTTTTTCATTGCTGAGACAAAATGCCCAACACCCAAAGTTAAAGGAGAAAAGGTTTCTTCGACTCACACTTTGTGGAGGTTTCAGTTTACAGTCAGTTGGCCTCAACACAGGTTGGCGTGACAAAGGGGCATCACAGGAGAATTAGTCCATAGCAAGCAGGCAGGCGAGAACAGCAACACAAAGTCAAACCACCTTAGAATCTTCTTTCTGCTCCTTTTATATTCTATCTAGATACTGGGCTTAGGATGGGTGCCTAACCAATCAACAGACTGAGTTAGTAACCACACACAATTCATCCTAGCATCAAACACTCTAGATCCAGCCAATTCTGACAAAGCTCCTGCCTGTGACCACATAAAGCTTTGGGGGTACATCTAGATACAACCCATAACAGCAGTGAATGGTATTTGATAATGTTGTTCTTTGTCTGTGGTAGGGAACTACATCATGAAGGAGGGTACATGAAGAGAGAAAAGTGCTTGCCTCATTTGGGCCGGAAAGGTAGAGAAGAGACCAGGGATAACAATCTCTCCTACAAAGGCATTAGCTGGAGACAAATAATTTGCAGAACACTTGACATCCAAACCATAATACTGCACCTTGGACTTCTTGCCTTGGTTACTTTTCTCATTTCTGAGGCAAAACACCTGATCACCATAAGTTAAAGAGACAAGGTATATTTTGGTTCGCAGTTTGTAAGAGGCCTCAGTCCATGGTTGGGGGCTCTAGAGGAGGGTGGCATGGGAGATGGGTATGGCAGGGGAGAAAGAGTCCATGGCAGGGCAGGCAGCAGGCAGCAAAAGCAAGCAGCCTACTTCTTTCTGTCCCTTTATGGTGAAACCCCAGGCTACAATCCTATAGATTAGGACCATCTGTAGCCAGGGTCGGAGCTTCCATTACCTACACACAGAACTATGCTGAGCCAGTTTAGTTTTCACACTAGTTATAATCTATATTCATACACCCTTAATTGAGCCACCTCCAAAAAACCATACCTATGAGCACATAAGGCTTTGAAGGGACATCTAGATACAAGCCAGAATTTCCCCAAATGTTTATATATAGCTCACAATGCAGAATGTATTCATTCCATGTCCTAGAGTCCCCAGAGTCCCAACTGGGGAGCTCTAGTACTGCTCAGAAGTTCAAAGATTTCTCTGATACAAAACAAACTCTTAAGAGTTTTTTCTCTTCTTGTATTTCACAAATACAACTTTATTTTTTCCCTATATCTTTCTTTATATCATAATGAAGAACTGGAGATTTAGTAAAATAGTACTAATCCTCTCCTTGAACACTCCCATTTCCTTTATGGAAAAGGTTCTAATTAAAAAGGACTTGCAATCAGGCATGGTGATACATGCCTATGACCCCAGTGCTCTAAGAAACTGAGACAGGAGGAGTGCAAACTTAAGCCCAGCCTGGACAACTTAGTTGTCTCAAACTTTAAAAAAAATCACTGAGATATATATCAGTGCAAAGGTCCTGGGTTCAATAATACAAAAAAATAGGGGGAAAAAACACCAGCACCAGAACAAGACAAAACAAGGCAAAACAAAAACAAAACAGAGAAACCTTATAAAAGTGTAGAAGAGAGACTGACTGATGGAAACCATACACACAGAACAAACAGAAAACTTCACATCAACAACATTTTCCTAGATCCACAGATGATGGGTGATTTGCTGACTCTCTCTGATCAGGATAAGATGCTTGTAGTTCACATTCCAGGACAGGCAATGTCTAATAATGAACTATGTGGGAGCCCAAACTGCAGACTAAGGTAACATTCTCACAAAGGACGCCATGGCAATTCTCCTTGCTGGCACTAGATGGATAGTTACCTCAGGTGCTAGCTTTTCATCTTCTCACATGCTTGCTTGTTGCTAAATAAAACCTTTTCTTTTTCTGTCACAAATGTCCCTCAAGTTACTGGCTCTGGTGAATGCCAGCAAAATCAAACCTGTCATAGTTACATTTTAGGTATGAGTACCTGTAAAAATAAAAAAGAAAATTACTTTCAAGAAACCATGCCATAGTGGTTGGTTCCCATTTTAAAAGGGAGAAACAGCAAAAGAAGGTGGAATTAAACAAATGCAAGACAGTAACAGAGCAAACATTAAACTCTGTAGCTCCATGGCAGTCACCAGGGTATACAGTGGCATGACATGGGTCCCTGTGGGCTCATGTAGCCAACCTCCCATGTTGTCACTTGCTGTGGCCCACAAAGACTCTTTCTTGGGTTGCCTCTTCTAGATGTCTCCTCAGGGTGTGTTTCACATTCCTGTCATACCTACCTTCCTGATGTCTCTGGTGCACTTTGAGTAAACTTTCACAGCTTCCTACTTCTACCTTTTGATGACTGTTTCTAAGGACTCTGAGCAGTGCCACACTGGTAGACTGCCATGCTGCTGTCTTCTAAGCAATGATGTCCTTGCCTGGATCTGTCCCTGACCTCTCCTTCAACCTTATTCACTGAGATATGTAAAGCTGGCTATACTGAAGCAGATGCTCTCCTAATTAACCAAAGGAATGTTATCCAGTATGGCCTAGACACTGGTGGTCTCAACAGCAAAGCAGCAAAAGGTGGGTGAGAATAGCCTGTGTTGACATTTGAAAAGGAGACTTGAGCAGGAGCTTGTGGGATTCCAGGGCTAACTTATGAGATTGACAATTGCTATAGTTCCAATAAATGTATCCTAGTCTTCCTGTCTTAAAAGCCTGGTCCCCTGCCTGCAGTGCTGCTGGAAGGTGGTGGCACATTTGAGAAGGTGGTGACATGTTTGAGACCTAGCTGGGTTTGGGGCAGAGAATCACAAGTTTGAGTGCAGCCCATGCAGCTTAATGACTTGTTAAGACCATGTATACAAAATAAAATATAAAAGATCTAAAAGTGAAGCTCAGTGTGAAGGCCCAGGATCATAATCCCAGTAACACCCCCCACACACATGAGGTGGGCTGTACAGAAGCCAGGTTGATCACAGGGGCCACCGAAGGGGGCACAAGGACCTTGGCTGCTTCCTCTGCCTCTTTGCTTCCAGACCACTATAAGGTGAACAGGCCAAACCCTCTACATCCTGCTGTCTGAGGTCTTCAGCCACCACAGGCCCAAGGGAGCAGGGCCAGGAGACATGGACTTAAACCTCTGGGACCGTGAGCCGGCATCAACCTTCCCTCCTGTGCAGGTGAAAATCTTGGGCATTCTGCAGGAGCAGCGGAAAAGCTGAGTAGCATGACGATGTTCTCGGTCCTCTGAGGGTGCAGTTTGGTGCTTCCTTGTCAGCCTCAGTGAATCACAGTGCATCAAAACAATCACATGTTATTTAAGTTATATATATTTCAGCCTCCCAAGCACTGGGATTACAGGCATGTGCCACCATGCCTGGACTTGGTGCTGGCTCAGTGCACCAGGCGGTGGGGTCGGCACAGCATGTGGTGCTGGGATCAAACCCCGGTGCCTGCACTTGCCTAAGAAGGTGCTTAATCCACTGAGCTGTCTCGCCGACCCCTCATATTGTTCATTATTAAATGAAGGTCCTATGCAAGGTTGACACGTGTTCCACACTAAAAGGGGGTGAGACTGAAATAATCTGGGAAAATAGCAGGAAGGATGTGGTTAAACTCAGTAATTTATGCCGGCCTGCCCAGAACCTCTGCTAATGTGAACTGGGGTAATGTCCCTCTTAAGTTTCATTAACAATAGAAGAGGAAATGTCCCTCCAGGTAAATGCCTGCTCTGAGTAGCTTTAGCTACACATTAATCCAGGGACTTGCACAGCATGGTGCTATCACAGACCCTGTTCGGAAGCTCCTCTCCTCCAGTGATGTAAAAAAACACAACAGGCAACAACAACCACTTAAACAGAAATTGAAAACTGAAGTCTGCAGCTGAATGTG
>NW_004525042.1:289569-291146 GCF_000260255.1 Octodon degus
GCAATGCCTCTATAGTTTCGTCCCTACAATCACAAAGAACTCCAGCCTGAGTTGACCAGCTTTCCTCTGGATTCTGAATGACAGGTCAGGGCAATGCCACTATTTGTAAAAGCAGGATTCTGAATTTAACAAATCAGTGCTATTTTAACATGAACATTTTCTTTCAGAGGAGCCAATGACATGTTCTCGAGGTGTCTTCTTGGGCTCTTGCAAAGTGCAGTGGGTGCGGGCTTTGGGAGGTGCTCAGGAGACAGCGGCAGCAAACAGGAGGTAAAAGCTGGGCATGGTGATGGCTGAGCTGCACCTGTGTCTACCTTGCTGGATGGAGGAGATGACACCGATGCCTTGAGGGCCTCTGCTTCGTCCTCTTGGAACTGAGGCACCTGGGAAAGCTTCTGCAAGTGCATACCACTCTAAATGAAGACAGTCTCTGAGAACTGTCTGGGCTTAGGATACCTTGATGTGGGCTTTGCCCCCAAACAATTGCTGTTCTGCGGTGACGCCATTAAAAATATTCTTTAAAACACCACAGGACAATATATGTGTGTAGATCTTGGAAATCTCAAACCCAGAAATAAAATGAAAAGTGACCAATACCTATGTCCCTTATTGTGCCAGAAATGATATCTTGGGGTTGGGCAGAAAACCCTGAAATACTATAAGGGAATGAAGAAAATGAAGATTATAAGTGTTCCTGCCATTTAAACTTCTATGATCTTTTCAAATAAGAGATTTCCCGAGTAGGACCCAGAACTTCATCTGCTCCCACTGTGCTGGGAGACACAAAGGCAGGCGCTCTCTGCCTAGATCTGGCTCTTCCCACCCAACGTCCAGCCAATGGGATGCAGCACATTCGCAAGCCTCTGGGTACAGACGTGCTTCACCGGGGCAGGAAGAAGCGAGGCTTCGGAGTGTGCATGCAGCACAGCTGGAGAGAACATTCGCACCTTCCTGCTGCAGTGATCTGGAGCTGTCAAGAAACCCAGAAAGCCCTGGGGCCTCAGCCGTCACAAATGTGCTCAGGTCCTGTCAGCCGACTATGGACTTCATGCACAAGAGGGTTTTGCTGAATCCACACTACAAAGACATGGTTAGGGCGCCTGCGGTGGCACTGTGGGTAGAAAGAAAGAGCAGGGCACGTATTAGACAACTAAGCGAGCTGTTATCAAGGCTGAAAACTGGGAGACAAGACGTGACCCACTTCAGTCCTCTGCCATCATTCTAAGGGACTGCACCCAAGGTTACTCCAGTCTTCCAAATTCAAAGGAATGCTGTGAAAATATTTGTGAATGTTGCTGAATACCAGGTGACTCAAACTGCCAGAAGTCATTGCAGTTCTCACTTTCTGTCACCACATGGTGGCAGCAGACAAACACCGTTTTTGATAGAGTGACTTCCTGGCGCCTCCTTGGCTCCCAGTCTCCTCATAGGAAAAGCAGTAGGGCTACAGCCTTTGAGAGGCTCCTGGTGAGGAGAAAAGAAGAATGTATATGATCCAGCACATCGCAAGCCTCTGGGTACAGATGTGCTTCATATGATCTATCTATCTATCTATCTATCTATCTATCTATCTATCT
>NW_004525042.1:292841-300913 GCF_000260255.1 Octodon degus
TCCTCAGCAAACCCCTTGGGAACTCCTTCTGCCTCTCAGGAGCTGTGTCTCTCCTACTTCATTCCTTAGAGTTCATTCTTCAGTTTTGGGAAACACAAACTCAGCTTATCAGTCGTCTAGCAGGACATTGAGTTATAATATTCCTCTTATACCATGTGTGGGTGTCCTATGTCATTTCCTTAATCAATAAGAAGAGAAATCCAGTGTCATTTTAACTCACCCTCTCTCCATCCCTCTTCCCAGTTCCAAGGTATCTTTGACTAAGACTGAAATAACTGAAACTCAGCAGTCTACAAGTAAGAAAGCAGGGTCAGAGATGTCACAAAGCTCTCTCCAGGTAATCTCCCCTTACCTGACTAGTGTGGTGATTCTCTGCAAGACCTTACTTGCAAGGCTGATTATTTGTGTTAACTCGAAGCTCCCCTACTATTGGAAACCTCAGTCTCTGAAGCATTGTCCCAGGCTTTCACATGCACAGTTTTACTGTAGGTGCCCTTTGAGGGAAATAATAGCTTAATCAAAAAGCTGCAAAGAAAAAAGTTAGAGGTGCCTTTTGTAAGGCTTTGAAAAGCTTCCATATACTCCTGAGAAGCTAAGGCCTATCTACATGCACCAAGCTGAATAAAGCTCAGGGCTGTGAGTGTGCTCAGGACAGATTGGAGGAGTCCTATCACGTCTGGAGAGCCCAGGTGCGAAGACTAAGGGCAACCTTGCAAACTGCTTGGAGGACCACTGAAACAACAGCCTAACACACACAGAGCCACATGGCAAAGACTTATTGGTTTCAGGAATTTAAGAAAATTTCTACAGGGATTTCAGCTTCCACACACTGGAAGAAATACAAGCACTACAGAATTAGTTTTTAAAAGTCATTTAACAGGCTGGGGAGATAGCTCAGTGGTCTAAGTGCTTGCCTGGCAAGCACAAGGACCCAGGTTCCATCCCTGATACCACACTTAGTGCTGGCCCTGGAACCGCAGGAATGCCATGTGGGGCACTGAAGCTGGGCATGGTGGCACGTGTCTGTAATTCCAGCCCTGGAATTACATATATTCATACATATATTCTGATCTTAAAAAATACAGACAAAGAGCTATGAAGAATGACATGCAAGGACCAAAGCATAGCATGGGACATTGAGACAGGAGGATCACTATGAGTCTAAGCTGTGTAGTGAGACCCTGTAGGAAATAAATAAATAATTTTTTTAAAAAAAATTAAAAGTTATTTAACAAGAAAAATTCAGCAACAATAAATGCTAGATATTGTGCCTCATGCCTATAATTCCAAAACTCTGAAAGGCTGAGGCAGGAAGATCACAGTTCGAGCTTGCAAGGCTAATTATTTTTGTTAACTCGAAGCTCCTCTGGTGTTGGAAGCCTCATTGGGTTCCAATATGGAATCCTCAACTTGGGCAACTTAGCCTTTTAGTGGAACTCTGCCTCACAATAAAAGATAAAAGGAGGGCTAGGGATGTAGCTCAGTGTGAAGGCTCTGAGTTTCAATTCCTAATGCCACAAAATAAGCACACACATTTCTTCCTAGCGGAGAGGGAAATTATTCATTTCTAGAGTTGTCATATTATTTTATTTAAAACACCTAGTTTTCAACAGAAAATTGTAAAATAAAAAAAGATTTTGAAAAACCACATGTGAATGAAAAACATTTGATCAATAGAAACCACTACTAGGGAAGCAGACATTGGACTTAGCCAGATAAGAGTTTAATTCAGATGTTTAAATTATTGACAAAGACACTTGCTACCTGACTCACTTCCCCATTTGATCCTGATCTAATCAATTTTACCTGAGCAGCTGTACTCATGATCTTGTTGGTCGACCATAGTTATGTCCTACCTCATGCCCACCTTACGAGTTCCCATGTTTCCCACCTTAGATCTTCCTTGCCTCATGGTTTTGCTGTATTAAAATCCCTAGAAAAGACAAGTTTCTTAAAAACCTACTTGTGTCCCCTTCTATTCCTCTCTCAGACAGAAGCTTTCTTCCCCCCAATAAATATATTCTGCTCTTAAAAAAATATGTACAAAGATCTATGAAGAATGACATGCAAGGACCAAAGCATAGCATGGGAAAATATCTTACTAAATAAAGGATATTAGTGAAGAGGCAGGAATTTTAAAAAATACCGAAGTAGAAATGAGAGTTGAAAAGTACAATAACTGAAGTAAAAACTTCACACACCCAAATCTGTTAACAGTGGGTATGAGTTGGTTAAAAAAAAGAATAAAATACTGGATTATATGTCCATTGAGAACACACAGGGTGAGGATCAGCGAGAAAAAATAAGGACGAGTGGAACTGAGGGGCAGCAGAAGCTTACTGACAGGAACAGTCAGAGAGGAGAGACAGAATGAGTCTGAAAGCATATTTAGGTACGGGTAGTAGACATGATTTAAAGCCATCCTCGTGGCAATGGCAAAGCTGTTCCCAATTTTTACAAAAATGATTTCATCTGTATCTCCAAAACGCTCAATGAACTCTAGGAAGATAAATTTAGAGCAAGAAATTCATAGCTGGATACAAGATAACAAAAGTGTTTAAAAGACAAAGCCACAAACTTGAAAACAGCAAGAAAAAACCAACTCATCCTATTAAAGGTGACTTCTAGTGAGCAAGCACAGATGGTAAAAAACCATAGATAGCATACACCAAGTGCTGAAAAGAAAAACTGTGAAATAATTCTTTATATCCAAAGACAAAAATACTAAAACCTTTTCAGATGAGCAAACACTAAGAGAATTCATCACAACTGTCTTAATTCTTTTTCTTTCATTGCTGAGACAAAATGCTTGATGCCCAAACTTAAAGAAGGAAAGGTTTATTCATCTCACAGTTTGTGGAGGTTTCACTCCATACTGGGCTGGCTCAGGGGAACACTTCAGGGAGGCAGAAGACAGCAAAAGCAGCAGGAGCAAATGAGGGGAAGAGTAGACCTCTTTCCTCCCTTATACCATAAACAGGCTACTGCCCCTTGGGTGTGGGGAGCGCTCACACCATCTCTGTACCCTCCTCTTGCACAGGCTCAGGATCTTTATAAAGAGAAGCCCCTGGGCCTGCTGAGCTACTTAAATTTCTGATCTTCTCAAGTTGACACAATGTATCAACCATTACAACAGCCAAAACTGCTCTAGAGGAATTAATAAAGGTAGCATTTAGTGACTCTATAGAGAGAAAGAAGGTTGGGGTTGTCTGGAACTTACTCGGAGAGAACAGTGAGAGTTAAGATATATAGAGTATCTTTTCAAGAAAATACAATTTTGTAAGATTAGGGTGATATTTGCACACATCTGAGAATAATCTGAAAGTCACTGAAATTTACACTGCAGTGTAAACAGATTTTACAGTGAATTGAATCTCTATAAGCCTTTCTAAAAATGAGAGAAGATGAACCCATTCAGAGACAATAGAGAAGCTTAAGGGCCAAAGATGGAATATGGAATACGGCCGTATGAAAAAAAAATGAGAAAAGAAAATGTTCCATGAAAGGAGCAGAAGAACATGGCCACCAGAGTCACTGACAGAGTGTTCCAGGACAGACGGAGGAGGGCTACAGAAAAGTTAAGAAGGGCCGGCGAGATAGTACGGCAGACTTAAGTGCTTGCTTAGGCAAGCAGAGGGGCCAGGGTTCCATCCCTGGCAGCACATGCCCTGCCAGTCCTGCCCCTGGGTGTGCTGAGCCAGCAACCGAGATGAAATAGTACTGCAGACTAAGTGCCTGCTTAGGCAAGCACAGGGGCCGGGGTTCCATCCCTGGCACTGCATGACCCACTGGCCCTGCCCCAAGTGCGCTGAGCCAGCAACCGAGTCCAGGCGTGGTGGCGCATGCCTGCAATCCCAGCACTGGTGAGGCTGAAAACAGGAGGCTCACTGCGAGTTGGAGCTGCATAATGAGACTATGGATAAATAAATAAATAAATAAATAAATAAATAAAGTAAGAAAATGCCAAGATAACACGCACAGGATTGGGATTTGGCTACAGTCCAGTCAGCGTCACTGGAGACCACAGGAGGTGGGGAGGGAAGCCACAGCACAGATTTGAAGGATGCAGCATGTGGAAACATCAGAAGAGACCGCAGTAGAACTTTGAACCATCTACTGAGGAACCTGAGCATCACAGCCCTGAAAATGCTAAGGAAGAATATTTAAGGGCATGTAGTTGATTCATCGGAAAAATCTCTAATTCAACCCCCATGCACTGGGATTACAGGCACGCACCACCACACCCAGTCTCTGAACACTTCTAAGTTGCATTTGTGGCATTCTTTTCTACTGGACAGCACTGCACCCAGTGGTGCCTTTGAGGACAGAGACAGCCTGATCAGTGCAGAGGGGTTCAGAAGCCTCATTTGACCCAGGAGCTCTGCTGAGAAACCACAAGCCCCAGGGAAACCTCTCCACTTACCTCTGGTGCTACTTTGTGCACATGCCCTTCCCCATGGGACATTGCAATTTGGGGACTGACCTCTCTGCATGACTGTTCGGAAGGCTTTAGGAAGGCACTGGCACACCTGGGTTTGGGAAGGGTAAGATACTAGGAAGAGCAAGAAAGATCAGCCCCTGTTAGGATACCTTACCGCCCATACAAGCTCCATCCCCAACCCAGCCCAATAAATTCCGTCTCCCTGCCTTCTCCTCTGAGGGTTCTTGTTTCTCTTCAGCAGCCCTCAGGCATCCAGAAATAAAGAATTTCTTTATCCCATTCATGCCAGAAGAAGGAACCTCACAAGGTAGAGGGGAATTGCTGGAGCACCCAAGGCCCCGGCCTGCCTAGGAAGCAGAGCCTGGCCGCTGGTGCTAAACCTGGGCTGGGCCACAGTTTAGAGCCTCAAGGCCTTCCTCTTTCTTATCCAGACTATGCAGAAATGGTAACCCAGGCCTGGAATCCCAGCACGCAAGAGGATCGCCGAGAGTTCAAGGCCTTCATTACATGATGAATTCAAGGCCTGCCTGGAATACATAACAAGAATCTGTTTCAAGAGAACAAAATTGAATTGTGCGTAAGATGCTCTTGTAAAGTTTGTTTTATTATTTTCTACTATTCTGGGTCATACACACATACACACACACACCCCAGTATTATCTCTCCAGAAATGTTCCTCAACCCTGAGGCTTCCAAGAGACGTGAAACTACCTGTAAACATTACATATAAGTACGGTTATGAAATAGAAAAAACACTAAAAAACAAAACAGTAAGGCATGTGGTCATTAAAGCCTACATAGTTGCGGGGAGGGGAAAGGCTAGCAGTTTAAAATCACAACTCAGATAAGAAACTGATTATTGTAGCAGCCTGTGTCTGTGAGAAAAGCCTCCTTGAGCCTTAACATGTATACACACCTGATTTTTTAACAGAGTAGAGACGTACGGGAGAGCAATGTAGATTTTTAAAACTAATAGCTTTTTAAGAACAACTTTAGGAGCCAGGGAGATGGCTCAGTGGAATAAGTGCTTCCCTGGCAAGCACAAAGGCCTGAGTTCAAACCCTGGTTCCGCAAAAAAAAAAAAAAAAAAAAAAAAAAAAAAAAAAAAAAAGAACAACTTTAGGTGCACTGAAATGGTTGAGCATAAACAGAGTCCCTAAATATTCTTTCTCTTTCTCATCATGCTATATGGAAGTTCTTCTATAGTAACATCTTCTAAATTTTGTAGGATTTTGAGTTAGTTTTTTTTTTTTTTTAATTGCTGTGCTGGGCTACAGCAATAGCTCAGTGGTCTAAGCGCTTGTCTAGCAAGCACAAGGACCCATGTTCAATCCCCAGTACCACATATGATGCTGGCCCCCCCCCAGAGTACACTGAGATGGCCAATGAAACTGGACATGGTGATGCACACCTGTAATCCCAGTGCTGAGGAGGCTGAAATAGGAGGATCAGTGAGAGTCCAAGCTGCGCAGTCAGACACTGTAATAAATACATAAAATTAAGAAAAAAATGTAATCTAATTGCAGTGCTGGGGATCATATCCAGGGCCTTGACCTTCTTGAACTTTTTATTCTGAGGTAAGATCCAACTAAACACCTAAAATGCCAGCAGGGGCCCAAGATACTATCCTCTTGCTTCAGATTGGCAAAGTGCTGGGACCAGAGGCCTATTCCACCACTCTAGCTTCAAACTTTGCTTTTCTGATTGGCTATGCCTTTAAAAGTATTATCCAATCAGAACTGGATTTCTGAGTTGTATATTATCCAATCAGAACAAGTCCCCAGACGCCATATTTGAATATGTTGGGTATAGATACCCCTCTGTCCTCTCTTCTGTGTCTTTTTTTTTTTTTTGTGCTAGGGATTTCTACATCATTTTTAATTTTTTTCTTTCCACCCATGGGTTGCTTTGCTGTTACCAGGAGGATTTCAGGAGAACCAGCACTGAATCCCAAAACAAGGTGGTAAGAACCGAGCTAAGTCTGGAAGGCCAGCTCTTCAGGTCTTTGCAGAACAGGTTCTCCTGTGGCACAGAACTTGCCTGGGACCTCATGTGGCTCCACCAATCTTGCAGCCTGTGTTCTCTCCTCACAGTCATCAAAATCTGTAGTGCAGAGCTCAGGCTCTGTGGTCACTGCCTGGGCAGTCTTCCCTGGAGACAGCACATGAGGAAGAGTAGTTTGTTACACATGCGTGCAGATCTCATCCTGGAATGGGCCTCGGGTTTGTGCCAGGTTCCTTCTGCAGGACCCGCCAGGTTCCATGGCCATCTTCAAGTGGGAGCAGCATCTTCAGGCGGCCTAGCAGAAGGGAGGTGGGTGGGAAATGCTCCCAGGGCTTTACCTACATCCAGGGTGGTGTGCTTAGCACTGCTGGGAACCTGGTGGATCTGTGCAGGCAGAGGGCAGTGACCCTTTCTGGGAAGAATGCTCCTGCATGATCCTGTGGTATTACCAGATTGGGGCCCTACAGTCTGCTGCCCTTCTCTGCTGAGTGGAGACCAGGAGGCCCTGCTACTGTGTTTATTCTTACTGCACAGTAGAGTTGTTGGTAGGGTATTTCTTGTGTCATTTCAAGGTGTTAGCTGCTTTCATTGGGGAAGAGAGCGGAAAATAAATCCATGCCCTCTTCTCAAGACTGGAAATTCATGTTAACAACACAGTACTTACAAGGATGGTGTGACCTCCTAATCTAATTCATCTAAGTTGCCTTGGAAGGCCCCCAGCATCACAGCAGTAAAATTTACCAGCTCCCTAGAAAGCTTTCCAAATGCACGCCCTCCCCCACAGAAGTCCGCTGTGCCCCTGCAGCCTGTGTTCTTCTAATAGCAGAAATGAGAATTGCACGTGCTTATTTTGTTGCATTTCCCTGTTACCTGCTGAGGTTCATGAGTGTGACTTGGATAATGAGGTGGCTTCCATCGAAATCCTGGTGTCTGTTTATCATTTCCACTTTCCTTGAGAATCCTGGCACTACAGTGTTGGATTATTGATCATAGGCCACCAGGCTTAGTCCTGATTATTTGGAGGTGCTCCAACAATCCCGGCCTTAGTGATGTTACTCCTTTTGGATTTCGTAGTGTGCTTTTTGTAATCTGTTAAGACATTGTTTGCCTTCCATATATGTTCTTCATTTCTTCTCAATAATAGTGAATTTTAGAAGGTTAGGGTTAAATATGCTGTTTTCAGGTCTAGGTCAGTAAGGCAAAGGCCAGGGGCTCTGTTCTTCATGGTGTAGGGCACATACTCGGTGCCGAAACGTGAGTGCTTGAAATCAAGTCCCCATCTGTAATTTTTTGAAGAAACAAGTCCACAGCAGACTTTCCTTGTGAGTTAGTGGAGCAGCAAGTGTGCCTGCATGTGAGCCCGGGGCCTCCAGCCACACACTACGAATTCCACAGACCTCTGTGAACAAGAAGTTCAGGACAGCAGCCCTGGAGAGTTAACCGGGAAGTAGAGAGACCCTCTTGCGGCATGTTAGGGAGTGCAGCTGTGCTGGTCACACAGCCACAGAGCTGCCCTGCGGCAGCACTTCTTGGGGTACCTCAGGCTGACTTACAGCTCACCTCACTGATCCATGACTCCTGGAAATAGGAGCTACCCCCTGTGCACACACTGGGCATTTCACTGTGA
>NW_004525042.1:314378-315155 GCF_000260255.1 Octodon degus
GTCTGTTGCATGTGGCAAGGGAAGGTTGTAAGTGGTCTGCAGTTTGAAAACTGGGTTGGAATGATATGACAAGTCACTCTCCAACTTCTTTGGATTCTCTGCTTTCCCAGAAATGGTGTTGCAAATAAGCAGTAGCTGAAATCATTGAAGCTTATTTGCTCCCCTTGTGCCTTACTAATAGGATAAGAACAGTATCTAGTCACAGTCTTGGTGGAGAAACACAATGCTCTAGGTAGGGCTTCTAGAATTTAAACATGTGCAAACCTAAAATATGAACATGGCTTAGCCAGCCCACTCTGACAGGCAGTCAGGAATGGAGAGGTAGGACACCTACAGCTAAGAGCCTCTGGAAACTTGTATAAGAGCTGGATGGGTGCCTGAAGGAGGGAGGGATTGCCATTGTTATTTTTCACTCCCAAGTAGCATTTCCCTCATGTCATCCTTTTTATTTAGTTTATTAGTTTCCAAAAATGCCTCATGAGCTTCCTTTACTGAGGGGTACTGACAACACATTTTTTGTGTGTACTGGACACTGAACCTAAGGCCTCTGCACTTAGCTGCACCCTGATTCGCAAACATTTAAAGACAGTGCCTTCCTTGCCTGGTCATTAAGTTGCCCAAGCTGGAATTTGCAATCCTTCAGCTTCGGGCTCCCACAGTGCTAGGACTACAGTACAGATACGTACCACCACATGTGGCTACAACCTTGTTTTTGAGTACGACTTGCCAACCAGAAATACTTGTCTCTGCATTAGTTCTCAAAAGAGATCTGTGTAG
>NW_004525043.1:0-6311 GCF_000260255.1 Octodon degus
TTCTGGAATCATTAGCTATAGCCATTAGACAAGAGAAAGAAATAAAAGTAATAAGACTAGGTAAAGAAGTTAAGTTATTATTATTTGCTGATGATATGATACTTTATTTGGAAGACCCAAAAACTCCACCCAGAAGCTATCAGAAATGATACAGAAATTCAGTAGCATAGCAGGATACAAACTCAATACCCAAAAGTCAATTACATTGCTCTATACAGATAACAAAAACACTTAGAGGAAAATTAGAGAAACAATAACTTTTACAGTATCACCACAGAAAATGAAATACCTTTAATTCATCTCTCTAAAGAAATCAAAGATCTTTTCAAGGAAAACTATAGTACTCTGAAAAAAGATATCATAGATGATTTCAGAAAATGGAAAAATATCCCCTGCCCCTAGATAGGAAGAACCAACATCATGAAGATGGCCATACTCCCAAAATTCTTGTACACATTTAATGCAATCCCTATCAAACTACCACTAACATACCACATAGACCTAGAGAAATCGTTCCTAAAATTGATTTGATAGTTTGGTAACTAAGCTAAAGTCAAAATGGATTAAAGATCTAAATATTAAAACATAAACACTAAATCTTCTGGACGAGAATGTAGGAGGATCTCTTAAAGACATAGGGAGAAGCAGAGTTCAAGAAGGAAAATCAGGTTGCACGATAATTCTTGAAAGAATTAGCAATTGGGACTAACTCTTTTTGAGTTTAGCATGTCAAAAGAAATTACAAACAAAGTGAAAAGACAACTCCCATATTTGGAAAATATCATGAGAAATAAGTACTCAGACAAAGGTCTGCTCTCTAGAATTTATAAAGAACTAAAAAACATTAGGGCCCTAAAATTTAAAGTCCCAATCAGAAATAGGCATCCAAGATGTACACACACTTCTCAGAGGACAAAATAAAAGAAGCGAATAAATATATGAAAAAATGCTCCACATCACTAGCCATCCTTGAAATGCAAATTAAAACAACACTGTGATACCATCTCACCCAAGAAAGAATGACTATCATATACAAATCAGCTAACAACAAATGTTGGAGAGCATGTGGGTGAACGGGAACCCTTCTCCACTGCCTGTGGGTATGTAGACTGCTGCAACCACTATGGAAATAAGTGTGGAAACTCCTTAAGAAAGTAGGACTGGAAATCCCTTTCAAGCCAGCTATCACCCTACTGTGAATTTTCCCTGAGGAACTGAAAACATCATATAGTGATATATGTGTACCTATGTTTCTAGTAGCACAATTTGTGATAACCAAATCTTGGAAACAACCAAGACGCCCGTCACCTGAGGAATGGGTGAAAAAATGTGGTATTTCTTTACAATGGAGTATTACTCAGCTATAAAGAATGATAAAATCAAAGCCTTCATATTTAACTGGATGCCACTTGAAGATATATTTATAAGCAAAATAAACCAGACTCATATGTATAAATATCGTATAGTCTCCCTAGTATGAGAATTCAAAAAAAAAAAGAACTACAAATAGAAATGTATAACACAATTGAAAGCAAAAAGACAATTTGAGGATTGAACAATGAGGTGAAGGCAAGGTGAAACCTGGTAAACACGACAGGGGCAAAGCATACATTTATCACACGAGATGGATAAGGCAATGATCCTGAGAAACATCAGCAGGTTTTTGAAACTAACAGTTAACTGGCAGGATTTTCACCCTGACTAACTATATATGCTGATACCTTAAAGCAAGCAACTACACTGAAAATAGCAATGTGTAATAGAAGGATCACACTTGGAATGCCTGTCATTATGGTCTTTTAAATATGTACTTCTTGTCATGACATACCAATTATTACCATACTGTCTCTCAAGTAATATTTTTTTAAATAAAGGGTAATAAATGAAAAAAAAGACACAAGAAAAAAATCACTGGAATGTCCTACCACAATGCCATTTATTTCTAAATTTCTGTGTAAAAATATGTTTTTATTTATATTTTAAATTATTTTTATCTCCATATTCTGCAGGGACTTAAAGTTTAACATATCAATACTTGATGGAAAATACCTGTTCCATGTTTTGCCTAAGATGTTTGATATTCAGAGAGATAGCTAGGCTAAATCCAACTGCATATGTTGCAGGGTAATAAGTTTCTCTTCTGGGAGGTTAACAACCTAAGTTTGTGGACCAAAAGTTGGAGAATAGGAAGGGCTGCAAGGACAGCCAACATTTTGGCCCTATCCTTTCAAGATCAGTGAAGATTCAGGACATAGGAGAACCTATACTGTAACATCATGTAACTCAGTTGTGCCCCAAATTTTCTAATCAAGGAGATTATAGAGCCACAGAAAAATGCAATCAATGATGTAGAGTGTCACTAAGGAGAGTCATATGGAGAGAAAACATTCTCCCAGACTTTCACAGAGAGCAAATTGGTCAAGCAATGACCTTGACTCATCCACAAGGCTGACACTGATAAAAGATCTATAAAGTGTGGTACAGGGTTACAGGATAAATCCTGAGGTTACTTGCCTGACCTTATCAGATACAAAAGTTACACTTCTTGTTATATAGGTCTTGCCTTATCTTGGTCTTATCCATCCAGGAGAAAAGTTTAAAAACAAGGTATATAAAGTAAAGCCATATCAATATGCTGTGCTTTGAAAGGCTCAAGTCAACAACTTCTGCAGATAGTCCACTACTAATGTGGACTGCTGGACTGTGTTGGATTGTTTTGCTGAATTCATGCTTCTGTACTTTTTAAATGCCAATGGAACGCCCATCTCTTAAAGGACTAAACAAATATATTGATATAAAAGGAAGGACTATTTTGTATTTGTTTATACAGAGTAGTTAGGATAGATATACAGCTACTTCCACTTAATTCAACGAGAAGAAAGATTTATACTAATAGTGTTTGAAATGGATATCCTGCCTGCTTCTTGTGCTATGGATAACGACTAAGAAGATAACAATGTACAACATATTAATTATTGAAACTGTCCTATTAATCATATTTGAAAATGTCTCATTGATATTTGCTTCTCAATAAAACAAAATAAAATAAAAATAATGTATCCTTTTTTCTCATTGATGCCTATTAGTCTTACATTGTTTATCTTTGCATCCTCTTGGAAATGTTGAGAGAATTTTTCCTCTTTTTAGTTGTTTTTAAGAGATTTTTCCTTACCCATTCACTGGCTGCAACACTGTCTTCAAAGTCTAAAAATCTATTTTCACGTTCATTCAAACAGTTTTGCCAGCTTGTTATTGAGATTTTAATTTCATGTGAATTTGCTTCATGCGATCTATTTCTTTCCTATAATACTCATTCAAGGATTCCTTTTTTATCTTTCTAATCTCCTCTACTTTTTTATCAGTGTCTTCTTTAGAAGCACTTAGTAATTCCTTAACTATAGTTATGATTTCTTTTTGTACTTTTAACTATAGTTATGATTTCTTTTTGTAGACTATATTATTTTAGATTGCAGGTGTGTGATTTACAGTTTCTTCTATGCTCTTGCTTTCTGCTTTTGTTCTGGATGAGATTGGGGCCTGAGAATGTTTTTTTGTTCTTTCTCTTTGTCATTTTGTATAGCACTGTCTTCTGATCTTTGGTGTAGAGTGTGGTAGTTATTTCCTTAGCACCAGGAATCTACCATGTTCAAACTCTTCCAAGTGGGTGTGGCTTGGGTCTGACTGCTGTGCTCCACTTGTTCCTGCTGCAGCCCTTTGAGGTGAACCTGTTCTGCCATTCTGACAAGATTTTGTGCTCCTGGATCAGCTGGGTTCTTGCCTCTAGTCTCTCTGCAGGGAGTTTGGCCACAGGATTCTACACTGGGCCTGTCTGATGGAGGAAGTTCCACTCACATGTTTTCCTCTGCTCTGGCTCTAATGAAGATCTAGTGGGCCCTGGGTGTTCCCACTCTCATGCTGGGCATAGGCACTGGCTCCAACAATGATCCAGCAGGCCCAGGTGGCTAGACTTCTTTCATTTTATAGACAAAGAAACTAAGGATAAGAAAAATGAATTATCTTAATTCATGCAACCAACATAATAGATGTATTGTTTGTTGTGAAACCCTATTAATGACAAACAGAATGACTATTAGGAAGAACCCATACCTCCAGAATGCTATTCAAGATCCCTAATCACTTCAGGAATACATTTGAAATTAGGTGTATCTTTCTTTCTTTCTTTCTTTCTTTCTTTCTTTTTTTTTTTTTTTTTTTGGTGGAACCAGGGATTGAACTCAGGCCCTTGAGCTTGCCAGGGAAACACTTATTCCCCTGAGCCATCTTCCCAGCCCCCTAATCACTTCTGAGATCAACTTGTAGAAATTCAAAGATTCTCAATTGGTCTAATTTAGATCAAGCAAGCAATATTGTGAGGGCATCAAAGGGAGCATGATATTGAGTTCTGGCTTCGATGACCTCAAAAGTCTTAACTGTGTATTGAGAAGGTGAGCCCTGTGTGGGACGGGGTGCAGATGTCTCAGGTTAAGAAATCTCTAGCTTTCAAAAATTTCTCTTTGCACAGACTGAGCCTTCACATACTGACATTAAATGCCTCATGTTTTATGTACCCTGCATAGTTATTTTTAAAAATATGTACCTTGCTTTTTAATTTAGTGTTATTTTAGTGTTAAAATTTTTTAAAGTTGAGATTTGAAAATATTTTCTAAGGTAGAAGTATTGAACTTCACAAATAAAAACAAAAATTCAGAAATATGGCTATGTTTGAATTTCAGATAAACAACAAGTGAATTTTTAGTGTAAATAAGCAGTGTGTAATATTTGGAACGTATTTACTCTGAAAGAAAAAAATTATTTGCTTGAAATTCAAATTTAACTGAAGGCCTCATAGTTTATCTGGCAACCCTAGTCTCAGGTCACAGCATAACTCATTAAACTGTTAATTTACTGTCAAACACTGGTCATTTCAGGAGACAATGTGGAATGATCAAGTCTTATTCCAGTCTGTGTGGAAGTTTTGGTGTAGGCCACTTAGACCACTAAATGGCTTCATAGGTCCCTCTAGTCACTGACTATTACAGAGATCTGCAGTGCATGTAGCACTTGATCTAAGCTGTAGTAAGTCACAAGCTATCTGTGATACTCTGTTATTTTCTGTGGGCTGAAGCCAAGGTAATTACAGAATTCTCTGGAGGAAAACACATCTATTGATTTTAAGTTGTTTAGGGGAATTTTCCTGTAATGTAAGCTTCCTTCTGCCATGACTACTACTTTCATGTAGTCTACACAACAGTTGAATAGAAAACAAAATGCCTTTTGTGGCGAAATCTGGTGTTTTGCCCTTTTTGTTTGTTTAGCTTTATGGAAGCAAATATGGAAGAGGAGTTGGTGGGAAGCAGAGGAAGTCAATGGAGACTTGAAGTTCAGCTCCTTAATCTTAGGTCACTGAACTTCTGAGGTAGAGGTTAAACTTTGGTTTTGGGGATTTTGTTTGCTGTCAAGTAGCCATCTCAGCATCCACCACAGATGAGACAGAAACATGAACACCCTCTGCCCCTCCACTGATGTTGGCTCTGAAGTGCCTAGAAAGACAGCCCCAGAGGAAAACCCAATATTGAACTTCTCAGTCTTCATTCATTTTGTTAAACAGCAGTGAAAGTTACCCTAGTAGTAAGTTCTGAACAGAAAAATATAAAACACATCTATTAATTAACTTTTGTATTTCCCTTTCATCCTTTCTTTATACACAATCCTTTAGAAGTTGTTTACCTTTAATTTGCTTTTCTTATATTGAAACATATTTGAAAATGCAGGTGATACAGAGAAGGAAAATAGAAAAGAGTTAAAGGAGACCACCCAAGAATAATGTTTTTACATGCTATTAAATACTTTTCTGTTCTTCAACTCATTTTCACTTCTGACTTGAACAGGCTAGAAGTGAATTTTTCAAATACTAAAAAGAAGGAAAGAACAATTTTTATGTCCAATCTTTTTACAAAAGTATAAGCCTCTGTAATGTGTTACATTTTATTTATAGCCTAAAAGTTTCTGCATAAACAAATATGTTTGTTTTGGATGAGAATTTATTTTAAGAATGAGCCCTGGAACTGAATCTTTCCTCTCTTCTTTCCTGATGCAACCAAGTCAAAGTATAACCAAATGCCAGAGAACCTCTATGCAAAGCAGCCAAGCTGCTGTATTTAAAAAATTTTTATGGCCCTCCCTTTTAAAGTAGTTTCAGGCTCACAGCAGAATTGAGCCGAAGGAACAGAGAGTCCTCCTGTTAACCCTGCTCCCACTCATGCATGACCTGCTCCACTAACATCAACTGGGTATTTTTTTACCTCAAAAAT
>NW_004525043.1:6431-15337 GCF_000260255.1 Octodon degus
CATATATGCCTACATACATTTTTAATCTCTGAGAATTTATTCTTAGAAAGCAAATGTTTTATTTATCTACTAAAATGGTGTTGATAAAAACTTACATTTCAAAATAAGACTTACATTAATTTGACCAGCTAAAGGCATCTTTAAACTTTAAGAAATCACATAAAGAATTAAAAGGAAAGGACCAGGAAGATGGCTCAGTGGAATAAGCACTTCCCTGGCAAGCACAAGGGCTTGAGTTCAATCCCTGGTTCTGAAGAAAAAAAAAAAAAAACTAACAGGAAAAATCTTCTATAATGTCAACACTAAACACATTCTTATAAAGAAGTTGATAACTGTGGTGTGCTTCACCAGAGCAGGCCAGCTGTAGAAGGTCTTGGCCCTTGGTGACCGGTTTTTCCACTGGGCCCCAAACAGCTAGGCAATGTCAAAGCTATAACAGAGTTCCATCAAATAGGCCCAGGAAACAGTGAAGCTGAGCCCTGATGAAGAGCCTCCAAATTTTCTGTTCTCAAACCACTTCTCAAGAAACTTATTACTCTAGGACCATTCACTGGTTACCTCATGCCTAGGGAGGTAGGCATGAGCCAGTGCTTTTCAGCAGATAGGGAGTTATTGTGGGCAGTAACTCTCACTGCACCCATTTAGGTGCTAGCAACACCAACCTCTGTACTGGCTGCAGTGAGCAGAAATGTCTCCAGGATTTTCCAAGTATCTCCTCAAAGATTCTCAAAGTTGAGAACCTCTAGCCTACATTAAGACTTCAATTCCCAGTCTAGTAAGCATGAGACTCATATAAGATACAGGTTTAAAGCATGGGTTCCAAGTGCCCCCACTGGGGTGGGGGGGGGTCCTGTGACAATGCTGAAGCAGATCCCAGTAATCTTGCTTTTCAAGACAGCCCAGGTGACTCTGATCCAAAAAATCATACCACATGCTTTGAAAAACATGCTGCTTGCAGAAGAAAAAGCATAGTTTCTACTCTGAAAAAATCTATCTCATACTAATGCAGTCAGACATGGTGATGCACCAGTTTCATATGCTAATACCACTGCAATATAAGACAAAGAGTAGATTCTATATGAAAAATATAAACACCTACCTGAGGGATGCATTGAGTAACAAGAGTGTTCTGAAATTGCTCTAAGTTAGCAAAGTCTCCACTGTATCAATTGAATTGTAAGCTTTGATTAATAGATGGAATTTTCATGGAGAGTCTTCAGATAAAAGTAGAGATTAAGCAAAGG
This sequence comes from Octodon degus, assembly GCF_000260255.1. Classification (NCBI taxonomy): domain Eukaryota; kingdom Metazoa; phylum Chordata; class Mammalia; order Rodentia; family Octodontidae; genus Octodon; species Octodon degus. Next base: position 7,676 of record NW_004525043.1, read on the forward strand.
AAACTGCATAGGGAATGGGAGAAGGGCTGTGATTTCATGACTAGATTAAAAAAACCTGTGCCCATCAACTGTATTTGGAAACAAAGTTTGGAATAAATCTGCCAATGTGTACTGTATTTAAGATGCCACAAGAAACCAGGTAGCAGCTCCCTCAGGATCACAGTTACTTACCAAACTGCTATAATAATTCATAGACTAGAAAGCATGTGGTGCACCAGGGTCAGAAAGTCTGGCCACCCTGCTTTGTCCCCATGGTTATTGAGGGGTATGTGCAGAAGTTCAGGATCAATTCTATGAATTTTAGAAGTGTGGAAGAAAAGTCACATACAGAGGAGGCAAAACAGGAAGTAAATGAATTCTTGCAATCTTCAATTGGCTCTTGCATTCTCTTTTACACTTCACTATTTCTCAAGGAAAACCTTTTCATTAAGATATTTAATTGGAGGGGCTGGTGAGATGGCTCAGTGGTCTAAAGCACCTACTTAGAACAAGCTTAGCAAAGTACAGGGACCGCGGTTCAATCCCCCAGCACCACATGCCTGCCAACCCCGCCCCCTGGTGGGCTGAGCTGGCCACACACATACATAAATAAATAAATAAAATTCTAAAAAAAAGATATTTAATTGGAAATTTCAGATCTTTGTGAAGGGATGGTCAGATAAGATACATGGTTGATTTTATTCCAAGCCTGATTCTGTTTTTCCTGGGTTATAACTCACTGCTCTCTACACAATCTCTGATGAATGTCACAGTTACACCTCCCCTGGCCATCAGGACAAAACACCAGGTCATATGCTAAACTGATCATTATTCACTACAAACAGGTATTCATTAAAAATAAAACTGAAAAAATGTAAATGAATAAGAGCCCTTGCTTTCCTTGTGCAGCCCTAGAGTGAATTTGGGGGTACTCTTAACAAGCAACCTTGCAGCATATATTTGTCATCCCCCTTTGTACTAAAAGTCCTATATTCACCCCAATCTACTTTTTACTTTTATTTACTTTACAGTGTATTTGCTTGAAGCCAAACTGACCTGGTGGCAAAGGCTACTATTCTAAATAAAAAAAATTGCAGTCACTGCTCCTTTACTTTGTAGGTGCCTGTATAGAAAGTTGTTTAAAAGCTTTTTTTGAGAAAATTATTTAAGAAATGGATGATTCACCAATCTATCAGCATTGGTCCTGCAGCACTTAACTTCTTCTTTTTTTATAGCACCTTGGATTGAATTCAGGACCTTGCACTTGCCAGTCAAGCAGTTATTCCACTGAACTATCTCCCCAGTACCTTAACTTCTAAACTATTGTTTGAACCAGATTGTTCATGCACACATGCTTCCAGACATGAAGTCAACTGAACTGTACAGACTAGGGTGAACACTCTCAGCCTATTAGCAGAGTAGCAGCCTTTCTTCTCTCACAGCTCACTCCCCTATTTAATGCTTACTAGTTCTCTGCTTTCTGTTTTACTGTACTCAGCCCAAAGCTCTCTCTCATGGAGAATTGATGTCTAAGGAGCTTTACCCTAAAGAAGCTCCAAGTTTCTCTGTTGTTGAAGTGTTATGTAGATTTTGGGGGATGAATGGAGCTCTCATAGAGGGTCCCTTGGCAGCAACCATATAAACCATCATTTCTAGTACAGTAAGTTATGCAACCATAATTCCCAATCCTGAAGCTCTTTGTTCCAAAGTCCACAATACCGACTGCCTAAAACCCCCTTCTTAAAGAATGTCTGTATCAATATTTATATTTTCTTCTTTCTTGTTTTCATTGAAAATATAAATCACCAGTCAGCTTTTTTAAAACCAATAACATTATACAATGTTATGTCAGAGGAATAATTCTAAATATAAAAGATTCTTTCTGAAGCTCTATTATTTTAAAAATTATTTCAGTTATAATAATCTATAAAACTAATGATGTTATGGAAGTCACAGAAGTGAAGCTGCACATGACTGTTGCCCTCATGGCACATAAAATATCTTTGGGAGGTAAACTCACAAATGGAAACCAGTTAAACAACCAGAAAAACAGCTTATAAGTTAGTACTAGGGTCAGAAGTTCAGATGGACATTTAAAAAGGCATCCTAAAAGTTTAAAAACCAAAGTAAACTAGGGTAATTATGTAAAGGGTGAGATCCATGAAGAGGAGGACAGAGGATGGAGGAAGGAGCATATTCAGAGAATGGGAATATAAGTGCAGGGGTGATTCCCAGAAAAATGAGAATAGTGGAATACAATTCAGGGTATGTACTGATAATACTGGAAAGGAGGAATATCTGTTACTTGCTTGCTTAATCAAGAGTTCCTTGAATGACTAACTGTGAAGTATACAGTGAGTACCATAGCAGGAAGTAGAGCCAACAGTGTTTTAAGGATGTTAGTTTGGAACAGTTGCTAGTTGGGCATGGAAAAGTTGAGATATTTGAAGAATTTGGTAGATAGGGGAGACTGAGAGCAGAAATACTAGTTAGGTATCTATTACAATAACTCAGCAGAAGGACAATAAAGCCCAAAAGTGAGCTATAATGGAAAGGAGAACATGATTATAGTTTTGTTCAGAGTGAGTTAATGGGATATGGCAAATTCATCAGAGAGGTGAAGAGAAGTACTGAGGTGAAGAATTGACTCTAATTCTCATCAGCAAATGCCATGGCAGATATGTCCTCGCAGTCATCTAACTCTCCTTACCCATCCTATTCTATTAAAACTTGTGCAAAATAGCTGTACACCCCATTTGTAAATCTCTGACTCATTCTCTTATTGTTTTATGATTTCTGAGGTCATAATACTTAAACTTTAAGTCAGTGGCAATATGATTTAAACAGGTAAATTTCAAAACTCTGCAAAATCAGAATATTTCCAGGATAAAACTCATTTTTTACCATACACCTCCACTTATTCAATGTGCCTTTAAAATGTTCAGTGTTCACTTCTGAAACCAAGCCTCTACCTCTAGATCCAACAGTAGACTCAATTATATGATTGCTTAAACATCAAAGCTTTCCTTCACTAATGTCCTTACCAGGGAACACAAATAGGCAGGTCTTTTTTCTCTGGTTGAGGCAAAAGCCTATGTTGTTCAAATCAGCATACTGTACATTCCTGTGAGGTTTTATGTGTTTGATCACTGGACAAATGGAATATCTGCTTTTCCCATTGCTATTAAGTCAGTATGTACAACACACACCCTGCCCAAAGCAGACCTGTTTGCCTGGTAAAAGTCAGGGCTTTTTCCCCTGGGACAGTCTATTTCTTGGAAATGCTCATAGGATTATCAATTTCTCCTTTTGAGGTGTGAAAATAAAATATCACCCTGAGGAAACATCAAACTGTTTCCTGACATCAGCCAAAGAGGAATGTGTACACATACTCAGTCTGATAAAAGTAGATACACATCAGTGGCCACAGTTCAACCAGATTATTTCCTCCCTGAATCCAGAATTTCTGTGGTCCACTCAGAAAACTTCCAACCTCTGTAGTCACTGTCTCTATAATAAATTTAAATGTCTGCTTCTGAAAGTCAAGTTCTTTCACAATCTGGCCTTAGCTGACCTTTCCAATGACACTACATGCTACGCCTACTGAAGATTCTGCCAGCCTAAAATACTACTGTCCTCCATTATTTAGCCCAAACCCTATCTTTGCTGGTGTGTTCTACAATTTAAACTCATTTCCCCTTCAATCCCAATGTCCAAATTCTTGGCATCCTTAGTCCTGTTGACTTGGAAAGCTATGCAAACTCTCCTCACTTGCCCCATAGGAGTCACCCCTCACCACTTTGCCCTCCTAGCTCTAGACACATGGGTATCTTTATATCAATGTGAGTTATGACTCTTAATCTCATAGATGATGGCATGCTCTGTGAGGAGTTTCTGCCTGATTCCATTCTGAGTGCTCTAACCTAGGCTCTGGTATCTGTGCCATGGTGGAAAGGATGGAATGTAGTTGGCTGGTGGTTTCCAGAGGGTAGATAGGTGTAGGGGAAGAAAGAGATGTTAGTCAAAGGATGCAAAATTAGTTAAATAATGAATTAAGTTAAATAGATCTATCCTACTGTATGGTGAACTCAGTTAATTATGATGTGTTATAGTTTTGCTATTACTGTTTAATTTTCATGTGTGGTACTGAGAATTAAACTCAAGGCCTTCATATTGAACTCTTTTTTGTATTATCTTGGTAACTTGCCAAGTTGTCTAGGATAGATTTGAATTTGTAATCCTCCTGCTTCAGCCTTCCAAAATAATGGGCTTATAGGCATGGGCCACCATATATTTGATATATTGTAATTTCTTAGGGAAAAAATTATTTTTTCTCACAGTTTGTAGAGGTTTCAGTCCATATCTAGCCAGTTCCAAGGCAGGATAACATGATAGAGGGGTATCACAGGGAAGAAACAGGCCAGTGTGTTGTAGGCAAAAAGCAGCAGCCTTCCTCCTCTTATCCCTTTTATTCCATCCAGGCTATAAGCCATTTGTTAATGCCACTCACATGCAGAGTGGGTCATTTTTCTTCAATGAATTCAATCAGGATCTTCCTTAGTTCCCAGGCTTGTAGCTTCTGCTGATGCTGGGCTAAACATATAAGAATTTGAGTGAACCCTAAGTGGCCTGCAGGATGCAGGAGCACTGCAATCTGTGGGCCCAGTGAGTGCAAGAGCAGAGCTTTCCTGGTGCCATTTTAGAAAGTTAGTGGACTCTGGGCAGCCTGCAGGACTCTGGTAAGCTCTGACCTTCCTAAGCCCCCAGTGAGCAGATGTAGAGCTTTTGTTGATGCTAGTCCAAACATCTAAGAACTTAGAAGGACTCTAAGTGGCCTGCAGCATGCAGTAGAGCTTTGACCTGTGGGCCCAGAATGAGCAGGCCCAGAGCTTTTCTGGAGTCATTTAAGAACTTTGGCAGACTCTGAGAACCTGTGGGAATCTCTACCTAGGTGATTACTTGGAGTTTCAAAAATGCTAAAATGTAGAAGCAAAAGGCAATCTCGATCCTCTAGCCACCTAGGACAAATCTAGGAGACAAAAACACACTAGAAATTGAAAATCACACACCTGAAATCTCTGAAATGATAGCAACTAATGTAAAGAAACAAATCCATCATGCTATAGAAGAAATAAGGTCAGGAATTATCTCTCAGGTCCAAAAAGAAAGGACAACAGTCATAAAAGAAGTGCTCAGTATAGCTAAAGAAGACATAGATAGAAAAATAGATAAGAATAGAAAAATGATTAAAAACTAAATGAACAATAAAAGAAAGAATTAGAATGTATGAAACAGATTCAAACTGATATCCAGAACTCCACTGAAAGCTGGCTAAACTGCTTGAATGAAGCTGAATATAGATTTTCAGACCTTGAACAGTATTGCAGGTAATGATTGTGAAATAAAAGATCTCTTAAATTAACAAGGAACCAGGAAATAATAATTCAATACCTACAATGCAGTGTAAAGAAAAATAATATAATAATAATAGGTGTTAATGAAGCAGTGGGAGACAGCACAAATGATATAGACAAACTCTTTGTAGAAGTACTAGCAGAAACTTTTCCAAACATGAGAAAAGACACTGACATACAGATAAATGAGGCATATAGAACTTCCCAAGCCATAATCACAATAAATGTACACCTAGACACATAATAATCAAGAGATCAAAATTCAGCAAAGGAATAGAATATTAAAAGTTGCTCGAGAAAAGAAATAGATTACCTACAATGGAAACCTGATATTTTCAGCAACCACAAAGAGATAGATGAATTAGGCAAAAAATTCAGCAAAGAAATAACATAACTAAACCAAACTTAGGAAGAAATTGACTTATTAAACCTTTACAGAGTATTTCACGTAGCAAGAACAGAATAAACATTCTTCATAGCTGCAGAAGGTATTTTATCTAAAATAGACAATAAACTAGCACACAGAGCACTCTTAAGTAAATGCAAAGGAATTGAAGTAATCCCATGTATACTATTTTATCACCATGCCATAAAACTGGAAGTTACTGTACTCCCTTTGGCAGCACACATACTAAAATTGGAACAATACAGAGAAGGTTAGCATGGCCTCTGCACAAAGATGACATGCAAATTCATGAAGTGTTCCATATTTTAATACAAATGACCCTTTTGCATGTGCTTTATTAAACTCTGGGAGAAAAAATAACCAGTTAATTATTCATGGTAAAATCATAAAGTTCTAATGAACTATTTTTCCCAAAAATGTAAGACTATGCAGACTTTTTTCTGAGATCTTATGAAATAGGTTGTTTTCTTTTCTTTTTTAAAAAATGCTATGCATAGAAGGCATTGTAAAAGTCAAATTCTGGAAGAATTTAAATTTGGCACCATCGTCAAAACTCTTATAACTTTAAAAACAATGTTATCTAAAGCTTAACAAAAAGGAACACTTGCAAAATAACAGATATTTTGCTCTGGACATTTGAGGTGAAATTAGAGATGGAAATAATTTTCACCTGAGCCCCTAGAGCAGTAGTAGCAAGCCTGTGGTATGTGTGCTACCGCAGGCTGCTCATATCATTGAAAGCTCTAAAAGGTTTACCATCATTGCAGAGGTAGGTCAGGAAAATCAAGTTTGAAGAAGAAAAGGAGAAAAATGGAAATATAAGTCAACATGATACAGATTTATGCCTTTTTTTGCAGTACTGGGGATTGAATTCAGGACATTGTGCTTGCCAGGCAAGTACTTATTCTACTGAGCTATCTCCCCAGCCCACTGAGCTATCTTCCCAGCCCTCTGCCTTATTTTATTATTATTTTGTTTAGCATTTTTAACATGTTAGGTCTCTTAGGCTGGTTTTGCTTTTATTAGATATATATAGTTTGGTTAATTAACTAATGATTTGGTTTATATTTAAGCTATAATTAATTTTTAGTGATATTTATTTCTTTGCCATTTTTAAAATTCATTTTAGATGCTTTTTGTTGACTATTTTGAGCATTATCACCATGACAATATGTATTTCCCTTAAGACACTGCAAACACATATACTAGGAATGCACCCTTTTACTCTTTACTAGCTATTGTGAGATTGCTGTGTAAGTTAATAAACACATTTGTAAATACATTGTTTGCAGAGATAAAAGTTCTGAGTTACATAGCTCAGAAAAAGCCTGCTGAGTTTATGTTGTATTACTTAACACTGTATAAAGATGAAAAGAAACAGAAATAACTTCATACTTCATGTCTTCATTGCAACATAACCTTTAACTGGGAAAACCTTACTCCCCTTTCTTCTTCTTCCTCCACTTTTCACTATTGTCACCTTATAATATTCAGAGGATCTAAAGAGAAATTCTTTCAGATAATCATTAGCCCACATATCTGTAACTTATACTCAAAGATGAGTTGGGGTTGTAAAGTGCTTTTATAATATAATTTGTTAAAAGCAAAAATTGACTCACATTTTATTTTGACATGGCATGTCCTGAAATAAATATTGATTCAATATAGCAGATTGGTCACATTCTTTATTTGGAAAAAATTGTGATTTCTAAAAAGGAGGTAACTGTCTTCCTACAGTGTTGCATTTGCTTCTTTTTATATATCTTTAAGAAAGTAAGCAGTATGCTTGGGTTCTTTAACTGAAGTGGTGAAGTGTGTTCACAGTTTAGCTGTATTGTTTTTTTTTAAGAAACACAATTTTGC
>NW_004525043.1:15890-21383 GCF_000260255.1 Octodon degus
TTTTTTTTTCAGAACCAGGGATTGAACTCAGGCCCTTGAGCTTGCCAGGGAAGTGCTTATTTCACTGAGCCATCTCCCTGTTCCAACCATCTCCCTGGCCCTGTAATTTTCTCTGTATAAATCTTTTACATTCTTTGCGAGATTGATTCCTAAGTATTTTATTTTTTTGATATTATTGTGAAAAGCATGATTTCCCTATTTTTCTCTCAGTGTGTTCAATCTTTGTGTAAAATTATAGTACTGATTTTTGGGTGTTGACTTTGTATACTGCTATATTACAGAATTTGGTGATTAAATCTACAAGACTTTTTGTGGAGTTTTTGAGGTCTTCTATGTAGAGTGTCATGTCATCTGAAAATAATAATAATTTCACTTCTCTCCCAATCTTTATTTCTTTCATTTTTCTCTCTTGCCTAATTGCTCTGGCTAATAATTCCAGAACTATATTAAATAGGAGTGGAGACAGTGGGCATCCTTATCTTTTTTCTGATTTTAAAGTGAAGACCTTCAGTTTTTGCCCATTTAATATGACATTGGCTGTTGGTTTCTTATGGCTTTTATCAATTTGTGATATAGACAATTTCTTCTAATTTTTGGTAGAGTTTTTATTACGAATGAGGGTTGGACTTTGTCAGAAAAACTTTTCTGCATCTAGTGAGATGATCATGTGTTTTTCCTCTTCATTATATTGATGTGGTGCATTACATTTTTGGATTAGCATATGTTGAACCATCTATTCATTCTTAGAATGAATATCCCACTTGTTCATGATATTTAATCTTCTTGATTATTTGCTGAATTCTGTTTGCTAGAATTTATTGTTGTTTTACAGATTCAATGCAATCCCAACCAAACTGCCATTACTATATATCACAGAGAAAGACAAAACTTCTCAAATTCATTTGGAACCAGAAGAGACCCAGAATATCTAAATCAGTCCTGGGAAACAAAGGAAAGGCAGGAGGTATCACAGTCCTTGACCTGAAATTACACTATAAGCCTACTATGGTGAAATCAGCATGGTACTGGCATAGAGACAGACCTATGTTCCTATGATCAAAGGAACACATTAGAAGATGCAGAAACAACTGTAAACATACACAGCCACCTTTGATAAAGGGGCCAAACAGGCTCACTGAAAGAAAGATAGCCTTCTTTTTTAAAATTTAATTTTCAATGTGAGAACCTGAAAGAGCAAAATGGAATCTGCAGGGTACAATAGATACTTGGAAAAGGGAACTTTTCCCATAGTGTAGTTCCAAGTCTCTTCTGAGATTTGAACTTATTCAAAAGGAAAGAGTTACTGAGTTGAGGAGGACAGAAGAGGGAATAGGGGAAAGAGATTTATCTATGTATGTAAGCAGGATATGCATTTCTACTGGTCTATAGAAAAGTGAAATTAATGTTTTTATTTGTTTCATCTCCTTTTTTCAATTGTTTGTACTTTTTCTGTTCTTAATTTCTCATACTCTTTTCTTTTTTTCTTCTTCCAATTTTAATGCATCTATCTGGTAATATGAATAATTTTTGGAAGGCAACACTATGAAGTACAACAAATACTGTGAAATTCATATTACCCTATAAAGTGAAATTCTGTATCACTTGAATTTTTTTCTGTTTTAGTTCTAATTTGTACTCTCATTAAAAGAAAGAAAACTTTATTCAGTTACATAGAACTGCACTAGACCTACTGATGAATTAATCCAGTATCATATCCGTGATCTACCCATTTGCCAAAAACCTGACCTATGAACACATGAGGCTTTGGTTAGACATCTAGATACAAGCTGTAACATTCCACCCTGGCCCCCAAAAGACTCATGTACATGCCTTTATGCAAAAAGAATTTAGTCAATCTTTAAAGAATTGCTATAGTCCTGGGGCCAGGGAGATGGCTCAGTGGAATAAGCACTTCCCTGGCAAGTGCAAGGGCCTGAGTTCAATCCCTGATTCTGCAAAAAAAAAAAAGAATTGCTATAGTCCTAACAGCTTCAGCATTGCTCAAAAGTCCAATTCTCAAGTCTCTTCTAAGATTTAAAGCAAATTCTTAACTACAAGCTCCTGTACAAATGAAAAAAAAATTAAACATGTCTAACATTCAGTGGCACAAGATAAACAGTTCCACGCCAAAAGTTAGAAATAGGTGAATAGAGCAATGAAACCAAAGTACAGACCAATATCCATCTGGGCAAATATTAAGCCCCATAGTTCCATATCTAACATTTGTGGAAATCTTCAGATATATTCTATCATTTAAAAATACCAAGAGAATGGCCAGCCAAATAGCTCAGTGGATTACCTTGAACACCCTGTATACCCTTCCCTAAAATAGAGAAAAATAAATAAATAAAAATACCAAGAGAGATGCTAAATAGTGTCCCCACAAAATGATAACTATATAAGGTAATGCATATTTTAATTAGCTAGATTTAACCATCTTCCAATGTAAGTATACATTAAAATATCACAATACATATGTAAATACACATGCTGGTATTTGTCGAATTAAGGTAAATTTCAATCAGATACATGAAATGATCTTGTGAAACATGGGTAGTGAGGAAGTAATTTTTGCTTACTCACCACACCCCTGAGTGACTTGGCCCTCCAATTCCCTACAGCAAGTTTTGCTTTACACTCATGAATCACACTATTCCTCTCTCATTGTCCCTAACAAATACCAAAGCTAGCAAGGAGAGAAATATCTTAAAACTCTATTGACTAAGGATGAAACTGGAAAGAAGAAACAAAACAGGAGAGTTAAATGCTGGTCCAGAAGAGTGGTGGTGAGAGAAGTTTGGTAATATGTTTAGTACATGGAGACTCATAAAAGACTAGGAAAACATAAGAGGTTTGACTATGCTCTGGAGACAAGGAATGACCTCTTTTTTTGTACAGTAACCATGATACTATGTAACCTATAAACACAAAGCTTGACAATTCACTACATCCTTCATTGACAATGAATGACAATTGGTGATTGTTAATGTTACCCACCCCTAGGTTGATTTTTTATAATAGCTATTTGATACAAATTTCAGAAAAACACAGAAGTTGCAAGAAGTTGTAAGAAAAGTTAAAAATTGCAAATTAACTTAATTTTGTTTTGCAGGGGAGATGACTCAGTGGGATAAGTGCTTCCCTGGCAAGCACAAGGGACTGAGTTCAATCCCCAGTTCCGAAAAAAAAAAAAAAGAACTTCTTGGAACTTAATTTTTTATTTCATTGGAGTTATGTAAAGAAACACATACACCACTAGATGATCCATCTTATTTCCATATCCTTCTTGCCTATTTCACTTTTATTGTGATGGATTATCTCAGTTTCAATCAAGGTTTTAATTTTATCAAGGTCTGTGAAACATATTATCTTTAAAGACAGATTTTCAGGAACTTATTTTATTTTTGATACAATCATTTAGAGGTTTAATGGTAACTATATTTGCTTAGACAGTTCCAAGGCCACAGAATGGAAGACCTGTGCATGAGACATGGTGCATATGTACACATGACTAAAGAGAGGAAACAATGGTCCTTTCCAACTATCCAGGGAGCCCTTCTCAGCTGCATCCTCTCTTTTCATTGCAGATGATACACTGAGCCCTGGGCATCTTTAGGGTCTTTGTTGATCCCTACCTGAGCACCTATACCATCATGGGAGCCTTGTTGAACTGTGGCCAACCTCATCTCCATCACCCAGGAAAGTTTGCTGAGCTCTGAATAGCTATAGGAGCCTTGATGAGCCCTACCCTGCCACTCCACCTTTGTGGTTGTTGTTATGGTTTGTCTATAGATGTCCCCCCAAAACCTCATGAAATCTTGGAGCATCTTCTGGAGTTTGTGATTGATTATTGTGGGTGTGGGTGCTGCACCTGCCCTGGGGCAGGTAATTTGCATTTCAAAGTAAGGGAGGAAGAGAATTTAGCTGCTTGAGCTGCTGCCACTCCTCCTGGTGCTCTTGCTCTTTGCCACAGCCATGAAAGGTTGCCCTTTGCTGTGTGCCACTCTGCCTTGGAGCCAACTGAATATGGACTGAGATCTCCAGTAACTGTGAGCTAAATAAACCTTTCATTTCTTCATTTTGAGTGTCAGGTATTTGTTCCAGCAATGAGTAAAAAATAACTAAGATAATTGACTAGATAGGCCCTGGACAGTTTTGGGATCCCTGTTAGCCATAACTCACATACCGCACAGTCACGGAAGCAGCCAGTAACCCAGATGAAGATTAGGGGCTTTGAAAACCTGAAAATGAAATAGCTAAAGACAATCTCAGACCTCCAGGCCCCCCAGAGCAAGTCCAGGAGACAAGGACATAGAAGAACTTAGAAGTCACACACCTGAAATTTGTGAAATAATAGCAACTGAAGTAAAGAAATAACTCAACAGGTTATAGAAGAAATCAGATGATAAATGCTTTCTCAGGCAAAAAAGAAACAACAATCATTAAAGAATTACTCAGTATCTAAAGAAGACATAGATTAAAAAATAAGGGAGAACAGAAAAATGATGGAAACATTGAATGAATAATACAGGAGAGAATTAAAATTCGTGAAACAGATTCAAACAGATATCCAGGAAATTAAGAATTCCCCTGAAAGCTGGGAAGACAGCTTGCACAAAACTGAAGATAGACTTTCAGACCTTGAAAACAGCATTTCAGGTAGTGATCTTGAAAGAAAAGACCTCTTAAAAATAACAAGGATCCAGGAAATAACAAATCAATAGGTAGAAGATGATACAAAAAAAACCCATATAAGACTAGTAGGAGTGAAACAGAAGGAGTCAACACAAATGACATAAAAAGACTATTTGTAGAAGTAGTCACAGAAAATTCCCCAAGGATGGGAAAAGAATTTGACATACAGTTAAGTAAGGCACATGGAACTCCAAATAGCAATAATCAAAATAAATCTATACCCAGACACACAATAATCAAGTTCCCAGAAATTCAGAAAAAATAAACAGAATGTTAAACATTGTTAGGGAGAATTTACCTTAGCACAAGGTACGGATCTATGAAGTTCGGAATACTCCAGGTGGGTGTTGCTTGGATCTGGTTGCTGTGCTCCACTTCTTTCTGCTGCAGGTGTTAGAGTTGAACCCTTTGAGTCTCTCTGGCAAGATGTTTTGCTCCTGAATCAGCTGGGTGGGTCTTGCCTCTAGCCTCTTTGCAGGGAGTTCTGCCGAAGGGTTCCGTGCTGGGCCTGCAGCTCACCGGGCCTGCTCTCTGGGTCTGTTCAAGATCCGAAGGACCCTGGGTCCTCTCACTCACTCACTGGGCCTGTGCTCTGGGTCTATTCAGGATCCCCGCGGCCCCGGTTGTCTCATTCACTCGCCAGGCCTGTGCTCTGGGTCTGTTCAGGGTCCTGCGGCCTCGGTCGTCTCACTCATTCGCAGGGCCTGCACTCTGGGTCTGTTCAGGATCCGAAGGACCTCGGGTCCTCTCACTCACTTGCCAGGCCTGCGCTCTGGGTCTGTTCAGGATCCCGCGGCC
>NW_004525043.1:22923-28799 GCF_000260255.1 Octodon degus
TTTCTTTTGACTTAAAAAAAAAACAGAGGTTTGTACCTATGTTATTTGCTTATTATTTCTTGTCTATATCTTGCAATATGAGAAACTACTTTGGCAATAAAAATACACAATGTACTAACCATTGTTACTCTCCTAAAATCTTGTTTTGAGATTTTGTACCACTGTTTTTATTTTTTTTCTTTCTTTAAAATAAAAATAACTGAAGTCAATAAATAAATAAATAGAAAGGAAAAAAAAGGAAGTAGATTTATTAAATGACTACTGTCTGTATAAAGAAGTACCAAATAATAATAAATCATTAGTTGTGTTGATGTATGTACACAAGATAATACCATTGAATTCTAAGACTATTTAATAAGGAAAACAAAATGATAAATGTTTTCAAAATTAAAGTTTAATAAAGAAAAGATTAAAAGATTATTATTTCCTTGAAAAAAAAAAAAAAACATTGTTAGGGAGAAGAAACAGATCACCTACAATGAAAAGCCCATTAGAATCACAGCAGATTTCTTAATAAAAACCATCAAGTTAAGAAGAGATTGGAATGAAGTATTTCAGGTCCTGAAAGTAAAAAACTTCCAACTCAGATTGATCGACCTTTAAAACTATCCTTGAAATTCAGTGGAAGGATTGTCCAACTAGTTTAGTGGATTAAAGCCAGCAAGCAGGTACAGGGAATGGGGGTTCAATCCCCAGGCCTGCCATGAGGGACCCACTCCTGGGGCACACTGAGATGGCAATTGAGACTAGGAGTGGTGACATCCTTGTAATCCCAACTCTTGGGAGGCTATAAAAAGGGGGATCACTACGAGTCTGATCTAGTAATGAGACCCTGAACACCTTGTAGATCCTTCCCTAAAAATAAAAGAAAAAGAAATTTAATGGAAAAATAAGATATTTCCATGACAAAGAACAACTAAAGAAATTGGTGACCACCAAGTCAACCCAAAAAAGAATAATGACAGATATTCTGGAAAGAGACAAAAATGACGACAACTTCAAGGAAAACAACAGAAAGGAACTACCAATCAGAGCAAGCAATTAAACAGAGGGGGAAAGTATGGAATCTACAGTATGAGAATAACATGACAAAAATAAGCCAATACATATCAATTATAACCATCAATGTAAATGACCTTAATCACCAATGAAAAGAAGCAGACTGGCAGAGTGGATTAAGAAACAAAATCCAACAATGTTCTGTATACAAGAAACACACTAAATTCAAAATAAAATTCATAAACAACTCAAAGGATGGAAAATAGAACTGCAAGCAACACAGACCCAGGAAAAAGCAGGTATAGCTATTGTGGTTGCTAATAATGTGAACTACAAATCAAAAATGATCAAAAGAGATAAATTTTATCAGTACATACCTGTTAAGGGGAAAATGCAAGAGGAAGAGATAATCATAAATATAAAAACACCTAATGTAGGAGCACTCAAGTATATAAGAAAAATTTTAACAGACATAAAAAATCAAATGAGCAATATACTATTGTAATAGCAGACTTTAATACCCCACTGTCCTAAAGAGATAAATCAACTAGGCAAAAAATCAGCAAAGAAATAACCAATGAAAATGTGAGGAAGAAATGGACTTACAGAGTATTCCACCCAACATCAGAATACACATTCTTCTCAACTGCACATAGGACATTCTCCAAAACAGATCATATTCTAACACACTAAACAAGCTTTAGTAATTGCAAAGAAATACAAATTATCTTTCATATATTTTCTGGTCATAGTGCAAAGAAATTGGAAATATTAAAAAATCACAGAACTCCATAAACATATGTAAAATAAACAGCCTTCTGAATAATCAATGAGGTCAGATGAAGCTAAAGAAGTTAAACACTATCTGTAATCAAACAAAAATGCAGATACAACTTACCAGAATCTGTGGGACACAATGAAAGTAGTCTAAGAGGGATATTGATAGTGGTAAATTCTCACATCATGAAAATAGAAGGAGCACAAATGAAGAACCTTGTGCTATACTTCAAGCTTCTAGAAAAAGAAAGCAAGTCAAGCCCAAAGCTCAAAAAGGCAGCAAATTATAAAGATCAGAGGAGAAATTAATGCAATGGAGACAAAGAAAACAATATAAATAATTAATAAATCCAAGAATTGGTTCCTTGAAATAATAAATAGAATTCATAAAGCCCTATCCATCCTTATCAAAAAAGAAATTTAAAAATTCAAGTGCATGCCATAAGGAATGAAAAGGATGAAGTCACTACAGATCCTATAGAAATTCAGAAAATTATCAGTATCTATTTCCAAAATCTTTACTCTCACAGAAAAGAAAACACAAAATAAATGGATAAATTCCTAAATATATAAATTACCAAAGATTAATCAAGAAGATATAAAAATTGGATATAAAAATATCAAGCAATAAGATTGAAGATGTAACTAAAAACTTACTAACAAAGAAAAACCCAAGTCCTGATGGATTCACAGCTGAATTCTACAAGAAATTTAGAGAAGATTTAATTCCAACTCTTCTAAAACTCTTCAAAGAAATTGAAAGGGAGGCAATTCTCCCAGGAGGAAATTCTCAAAAACTCACTCTGGGTGGCAAGTATCATCCTGACACCAAAAACACACAAGGGCCCAACCAAAGAAGAGAACTAGAACTACAGTCCAGCTCTCTAATGAACATAGATGCAGATATCCTCAATAGAATACTAGCAAAAAGAATGCAATAAATCATCAAGAATTTTGTTTTGTTTTATCAAGGGAAATTCATTCCAAGAGTTCAAGAATGGTTCAATATATACAAATCCATAAATGTAATATACCACATCAATAGAGCCAAAAACAAAAATCACATGATCATCTCAATAGATGCAGAGAAAGCTTTTGACAAAGTCCAACATTCATTCATGATTTTTTTAAAAAAGAAAACACACAGAAATTTGGGATAGATGGTCTTCAATCTGACGAAAGCCAACAATGTCAAACTAGCAGCCAACATCATACTACATGGATTAAAATGGAAAGCCTTCATTTTAAAATCAGGAACAAGACAGGGATGTCCACTATCATCACTCATATTCAATTTAGTTCTAGAAACATTAGCCGGGGCAATTAGACAAGAAATTGAGAAATAAAAAGAATAAGCATTGGAAAAGAAGAAGTAAAATTATCCTTATTCTCAGATGATATGATATTTTACATAGAAGACCCCCAAAATTCCACCAAAATGCTTGCAGATTTAATAACCAAACTCAGTAATGTATCAGGATACAAAGTCAACACTCAAAAATCAATAGCATTCCTGCATACAACCAACCAACACACTGAGCACAAAATTAGAGAAAGCATGCCTTTCACAATAACACAAATAATTAAATACTTAGGAATCATTCTAACAAAGAAAGTAAAAGATCTTTACTGTGAAAATTATAATACTCTGAAAAAAGAGATAGAAATAGGTTTCAGAAAATGGAAAGATATTCCTTACTCCTGGATAGGAAGAACATTGTGAAAATAACTGTACTCCCAAAATTGTTCTACATATTGAATAAAATCTCAATTAAAATGCCATTAGTATATCTCACAAGTTAGACACAACATTCCTAAAATCCATCTAGAATCAGAATTGACCCAGAATAGCAAAAGCAATCCTGAGCAACAAAGAAATAGCAGGAGGCATCATAATCCATGACTTGAAATTATACTACAAACAAACCTACTGTGATAAAATCAGCATGATACTGGCCACAAAATAGACCTGAAGATCAATGAAAGAGATTAGAAGCACCACACAACTCCAAACACATTCAGTCACTTTATCTTTGACAAAGGAACCAAACATTTACTGGAAGATAGTTTAATAAATGGTACTGAAGGGGCCAGGGAGATTTTTTGTTTGTTTGTTTTGTTTTTTATTTTTTGTTTTTTGTTTTGGTGGAACCGGGGATTGAACTCAGTCCCTTGCCAGGGAAGCGCTTATTCCACTGAGCCATCTCCCCGGCCCCTCAGGGAGATGTTTAATAAATGGTACAAAAGGAACCAGGGAGATAACTTAGTGGAAAAAGTGCTTCCCTGGCAAGCGCAAGGGCCTGAGTTCAATCCTTGGTTCTGTAAAAAATATAATAATAATAATAATTAATTAATTAATTTACTGAAAAAACTGGCTTTCCACATGCTAAAGGCTAAAATTAGATGCATGCCTACCCCATGTATAAAAGTATAATCAAAATGGATCAAACATTTAAACATTAAATCACTAAATATACTGGAGGAGAAAGTAGGCAGAAATCTTAAAGAAACAGGGGTAGAAAGTTCTTGAGCAAAACCCAAACTGCACAGGAAATACTTCAAAGAATCAACAACTGGTACTCCTTTTTTTGAAACGTTTCTGCATGTCAAAAGAAATCACCAACAGAGTACAAAGATAACCCACAAATTGGGGAAAAAAAAATTTAGCCAACTTCTCCTCAGATAAAGGAGGAGAACATTTATATGTTTCTATCTGAAACATATAAATAATTATAAAAAATCAGGCCCCCCAAATTTAACAACTCAATCCAAAAATGGGCATCAGAGATCAATAGGCCCTTCTCAGATGGACAAATTCAAATAGCAAATGCATGAAAAACTGTTCAACATCACTGGTCATTTGAGAAATACAAATTAAATCAACACTGTGATTCCATTTCACCCCAGAAAGAATGGCTATCATGAAGAAGTCAACAAATAATGAATGCTAGAGGGGCTGTGGGGAAAGAGCAACACTTCTCCACTGTCAGCGGGAGTGTAGATTGGTACAGCCACTATGGAAATGAGTGTAGAGATTCCTCAAAAAACTAGGATTAGAGGTCCCATTCAACTCAGTTATTCCCTTCTGTATACTTTTCTAGAAGAACTGAAAACATACCACCATGATATAGGTGCACCCACATTTATACTAACACAATTTATGATTGCTAAATCTTGGAAACAACCCAAATGCTCAAAACCTGATGAATGAATAAAAAAGATGGGTATTGTTATACAATTGAAGTATTGCTTAGCTATAGAAAAGGATAAAATTGAGGCTCTTATAGGTAAATGGAAGCAAGTAGAGACCATACTCATAAGTGCAATAAATCAGACCCACACTTGTAAACATCATATCTTCCTAATATAAAACGTGAAAGGGTAGATAAAATGTGAAAGGTAAAATAGATATTGTGAAAGTGAAAGAAACTGCTCAAAGAGAAGGAGAGGAGATAAGGGCAAGGAAGAAAGGAGGAATGAAAAAAGAAGAAAAAAAGATAGATAGATGTATATACACAGCATAGCTTGGTAGTTGTACTGCTTATATGTGCTGGTCTATTGAAAGAAGTAATTAATGCCTTGTTTTTTCACTTTTTTGGTGTGTGTGTGTGTGTGTGTGTGTGTGTGTGTGCGCGCAGGGTTTCACTATGCAACTCGAACTCCTAGTGATTCTTATGTTTTCAGCCAGAACTGGGATTACAGGCATGCACGACCTGTGGCAGGCTCAGCGCTCCCAGGGAAACAGCTGGCATGCCATGTGTAATATATACATTTTGTAAATCTACACTTCTTTCAAATATTGGATACCTTACTTTGAAATTCTTAAGATTTTTAAATTGGAGAAAGGCACCTAATTTTTTATTATTTTTGACCAATTTTGCCTGTTTATATCCAGTAATCTTAGCAACTAATTTGAAGACAACCATACAGAATATAACAACAGTTGTTGAATTCCTGTAATTTCATTTAGTGAATTTTTTTCTTTTCAGTAGGGAAAACTGAACTTAGGACATTGTGCTTGCCAGGCAGGCACTGGTGCTGCTGAGCTACATCCCCATCCACTTTGTATGGCTTTATTATTTATTTATTTATTTTTACTA
>NW_004525043.1:30154-42452 GCF_000260255.1 Octodon degus
AGTCCCACAATATTCCTTTTCCTGTCTCTTGCTTTAAAAGTAGATTTTTGGTCAGTGCTATGAATGAAAATCTTTTACAATGTATCTGTTAAGAATCATTTTAGCTCTTTTTAAAAGTATTATTTCTTACCTCCTTAATTATCAAATAAATATTTCACGAGTTTTATTTATCATTTGAGATTTGACTGCATCTGCTGTACTGGATATACTAACAACACTGAGATTTTAAAAATCGATTTGTAGCCCAGGGAGATAGCTCAGCAGCTTAAGCACAAGGTCCAGAGTTTGATTCCCTGTACCAAAAAACAAAAAACAAAAACAAACTATTTGTAATTATATCTTGCATTTACAAAGATTAACACAGCTAATTCACACTGACATTATACGAATATGTAAAATTTATTTACACGTGTATCAATAGTTTTAAGAATACTCATTTCATTGACACACTCATTTTAATTCTGTGAAAACATTTTAACTAAATAATTTAAACAGATTTTTATCACTGTTATTACATTGTTTGTGACAGCAAAAGACTAATTTTATTTATAACTTCAGAGAAGGAAAATGTATTACTATTTGAAAGAATATCATACAAACAAGTTTATGAAGATTTTATGACATGAAAAATGCTTGCTACAATGGTAACTGAGAAGAAATTTAGGTAGAAATTTAGACATGCAAAGTCAGAGTGAGAAGCTCAGAAATTGAGAATACAAAAAGATCTCAAATTATTAATTCGTCAGACAATTTACTGAAAACTTAATTTTATTTCTATTACAGGAAAAAAAAAAGCAGCTAATCAAACAATCCCTATTCACAAAGCTTTTTGTGCATAGACTAAATCAGTGTAAGTTTTGTTTTGCTATTTAGTACTGGGAATTCAACCTATGGCCTTTGCCCAGAGCTACATCCCCAGTGCAAATACCTTCTATTTTTTTTTATTTTGAGGCGGGGTTTCCCTTAGTGGCAGGGTCTACGCGATGGGCTCGATTTTGAGATTCTCTGAGTCTCAGGCTTGGGAAGTGTGAGGATCCCGGGGTGCCTGCAGGGCTAGGTCTAAAGCTAAGCAGTAACACTGATGGAGGAAACTGCTCGGATCCCCAGAAAAGCAGAGACCGAAGGCGAAAGTAGGTGCGATGCGCACAGTGAACGCTGTGAGGCAGAGGTCCGACTGGGAAGGACTAAGCCGCTGGACCTCGCGGCCTTGGGACCGGCTCTGCTGAGGCCCTCGCTATTTCTGCTGCTCTAACTCCGGCCCGAAGCTGGGCCAGAGCGGATGGAGTCAGCTCAGATCTGCGCTGGAAAACGCGGGCTCCGTAGAAGAGTTCAGGCTACGCGTGGAGAAGCCCAAGCCCAACCGGCCAGCCTGCCTCCTCCCTGATGGTCCCCGAGCCCACATTGGCTCAGCTCCCGGGTGTTTTGCGCAATGCCTCAAGCGCCCAAATCATTGGCAGACTCCACCAAGAGCTCTTGCCCCCTCGCGTGGGCCACCGCTGTCATTTCAGTGATCTTGGCCAGCATTGCATGGGGCTCCCCTGCGGAGAGGCCGGCCCTGGCGTGCCTGGCCCCCGGCCTGAGTGTGCCCAAACTGGCTGGGCTGGGACCTAGGCTGAGCTCGCTCTCCTTGCAAGGAGGCACTTTTTTCCCTTGTGGTACTTGGCACCATGCAGAGCTGGACAGAAGAGGTTCTGAAAGCCAGAGAGAGAGCTTAGGGTCCTTGTGTTTCCACAGCGGTCTGAGCTGATTTTCCCAGCAGGGTACCAAGTTGGCCTCCATCTCCACCCCAGGGCAAAGGCCTGATAGTAGCTGCCCCACAGCATTCTTAGACCTTAGACTGGGAGGAACTTTGGGTTGGATATAGGTAAAGTTACATTTTCCCACATGGCTCAGATATAACGGGGGGGGTTTGTTGCTGGGGCCAGAGGCAGTTGAGTCTTGACAAGAAGGATCCAGTGGAAGGACCTCACCATCTCTTTGGTATACAGCTCACACCCTCAGAACATTAATTAAGCAGCATTTGTTAGTCAGGGGACTAAGATGGTTTCAGAAAAAATAAAATCATTTATCTATTAGTATCTCAGGATGATTCATAAATTAGTACTTTTACTAAAATACGGTCTTCTGTGACTTCCTGTTGTTCCCATTCAGAATTCCAAATACTCAGTTCTCTTCACCATGGGTACAACAAAATTACCTTGATAAATGAAGGTCTTAGAACACATACAAAGTATATACAGACAAGTTGTCAGTCTCTCCAGGTACAAGTGTGCTGCAGGGTGCCAGCACCTTGGGGAAGCAGATATCCTCTCAAATATCTGATGAGAGAGGAGCAGCCAGCAGGGCATTCTGAAATCAGCTTCATGGTGCAGAGTGATGAATGTGGGTCACTTTCACCACCTCTGTATGGACCTGTATCCTACTTAGGTCTGTGGTGTGGAAAAGCAAAGTACAAGAGGAGCACTGCTTCCCAGAGAACACTGTCATTACACGGTCTGGAATCCAGGGACTATGCAGGATATAAGACATAGGAAGGCTAAGTGGATGACAGAGCCAGCTTAAAAATAGATTATTATAATTGAATACTTTAGTTACCCCTTTCAAATGGAATTATCATTTCCTCCTTAGAGGGAAGCAGTATCTTGGTTTGCCAGCATGAAGTTCCTTACCAATTCCAGGATGCCTACAGTTATATTAATTGAGGGTGGCCTGTGACAGATGAGCAAGATGAACTTCAGAATTGGCATCCTAGCTTTGTTCGTCACAGACTAAATTTGACAAGTTGCTATGGTCTGTGACCAGATGTTCCCCAAAGCCTCATATAGTCATAGGGCTTTTTCAGAGGTGGCTCAATCCAGAATGTGTGATACTGGATTAAGGGTGGGTAATTAATCAGTCAGTCCACTGCTTGGCTTGGCATATGATGTAGTCAGGGTTTACAAGAAAAACAATTTAATATAAGACACATAATTTATAGGATTATTTTACAGTAGTCACCCAACGAGTCAAATACAAAGGAGCATAGGAAATCTGTCAACACACTAAAGACTAAAAGAATCCAGCTGAGGACCTCTATCCCATGGCAGTGTCCTGCATGAGTCTCGCTAAAGACCTAGATAGAACCCATGGCAATGACCCCCACAAGTCTAACTGGAGACCAAGAGCCCATGACAATGTCTCATGCAAGCCTGTTTCAAGGATCTGTGCTGAGAAGGCCCCAAGATCAGTGGCAGAAGCTAGAAAGTCTGTGCCAGTGGGAGGAAGAATGTGTGCCAACAAGCTAAGGGATCTGTACTGCAGCCAGGAAGAGATGCTCATAGTGAGGACCAGAGCTCCCTCAAAGTGAACTGTAGCTATTCTCA
This sequence comes from Octodon degus, assembly GCF_000260255.1. Taxonomy (NCBI): domain Eukaryota; kingdom Metazoa; phylum Chordata; class Mammalia; order Rodentia; family Octodontidae; genus Octodon; species Octodon degus. The sequence goes on from NW_004525043.1 coordinate 33,517, forward strand.
GTGTCTAGTGCAACAAGCTTCTCCAGGAGAACCAACAGCACCTCTTCTTCTCCATTTCTCCCTTGTATGCTGTTGGGAACAATCCTTAGGTGAGCCTCCCATACCCAGCACCAAGCCGATCAGTTCAGCTTGGTGTTACAAGTTGGCCACCAGTTGTCAATCCACCATAGCATAGTTCTGGCTAGGATTAAGAATGTGAGTGCAACACCTGCCCTAGGACAGGTAGCCTACAAACAATATAAAGGGCAGAAAGTCTTGACTACAACACTTGTTTCTTTTGCTACTTTTTGGGCACCATGAACTATTTCTCCTCTGTGGTGCCCCTCCTCTCCTATGCCACTCTCCCTTGGAGCCAGCCATTGATGGACTGAAATCTCCACAAACCATGAGCTAAATAAATCTTTTCTCCTTTAATAATGGATATCAGATTTTTTGTCTCAGCAACAAAAAAGGTAACTAAAACATAAGGCATTTGTCTTCCTAGAACTCATTTTGGTGACATGACATGGAACAAGTATTAAAGGAAAAAATAATTCAGTGATGCTTCTTAAGGAACAGTAAAGGTGAATTTCTTTGAAACTATGAAAACAGATTTTTGGGACACAGCAAGGAGTTCTACAGTAGAGGAGAGAGTAGGCCCAATTCCAAATACAGCATGACCCAGTGGAAATTCACAGCAAAGAAGCAGAGGAAGGCACACTGCATGGACACTACTATGAAAGCCCCAGAGTAAGGAGCCCTTATGTCTCTTTTGCTGAGACACAGGGTGAACTTCTGGCCCCTGGGGAATGTAAAGCACAGGAACCCAGGCTTCTTGCTAAAGCTGGGTTTTACAAGGAATGTGCAATGAGCTCAGGGACCTGCCTTAGGCCAGGCAAAGGATCAGTGTCAGAGCTGAACACTGTAAGCTATCTCCATCTTCCTTTCCAACTCTAGTATTTTTTTCTCTGTTATTTTCTCTCTATAAGGATAAGCAGACTTATCATCCTCATTATTAAGGTTTGCTTCTTTTAAAAATTCTTTTTTGCAGGGCATGGTGGCACATGCCTGTAATCCCAGCAGGGACGCTGAGGCAGGAGGCCAGCCTGAACTACATAGTGAGACCCTGTCTAAAACAAAAATAATAAATGAAAGTCTTTCTTTAGTACTCTCTTGAAACATTTATTGGTTAATAAGGTCATACTGTTTCTATACATCCTTCCCTCAGTATAATCTAAAATCATTTATAAAAGCATGACACTCAATTTAGCCTGGCTTAGCCTGAATGATACTGTGTGAGATCTGTTGAGTAGTCACCAACAACTAGTTGTCTGAACATGCCTGAGTTACTTTTCTCTTGTTGCTGAGACAAAATACCCAGTACCCAAACACAATAGGGAAAAGGCTTACTTAGCTCACAGTTTGTGGAGATTTCAGTCCATCAACAGCTGGATCCAAAGCAGAAAGGCAACAGTTTCTGGCAATGGAAAACAGCAAAAGCAAAAGTAAGGGCACAAGACTCTTTCTGTTCCTTTTGTCTTCTTCAGATTGCTAAAATAAGGCTCGGGAGACAGTTCAGTAGAATAAGCACTTGCCTGGCAAGCACAAGGTCCTGAGTTCAATCCTCAGAAGTACCACCAAAAAAAAAAAAAATCTGGTTCCACAGATTGCTGGAATCAGGGCAGTGCCAACACAACCAATGGACTAATCCAGCAATCAAATACCTTTTTTTAAAAATTAATTTTATTGAGAAACAAACAGCAATGAGACAGTTTCAAAGCCAATTAATAAGACTGATTTTTGTTTGTTTGTTTGTTTGTTTGTTTTGGTTTTTTTTTTTTTTTTTTTTTTTTGGCGGAACTGGAGATTGAACTCAGGCCCTTGCGTTTGCCAGGGAAGCGCGTATTCCACTAAGCCATCTCCCCGGCCCAATAGGAAAGTTTTAACAATTAATACATTGCATATTGTTGTCTTCATAGTAGTTATTCATAGTACAAGATGCAGACATGATATCCTGTTCAAACACTATTAGTACAAATTTTTTTTCTCACTGAATTAAGAGAAAGTAGCTGTATATCTATCCTATTTTGTATATACAGATACAAAATGGTCCTTCACTTGTGTCCCCTTTTCTTGTTTAGTTTTGTCAGAGATGGGTATTCCATTGCCATTTAAATATTGTAGGTACATGAATCCAGGAAAATATTACATATAGTCCAGTAGTCTGTAATGCTCGTGAGTTTTCCCTAGCACTAGGCATGTCAAAAGTTGTTGATTTGAGCCTTTTATGGCTCAGTGTATTAATATGGCTTTATTTTTTGTACCTCATTTTTATACTTTTCTGCTGGATGGTTAAGACCAAGATAAAGCAAGACCTATATAACAATAAATGTAGCTTTTGTATCTGACAAGCTCAGTCGAATCCCCTCAGGATTGACCCTGAAACCCTGTAACAGTTTGTAGATCATTTGTCAGTGTCAGCCATGTAGGTGAGTCACGGCCATTGCCTGACCAATTTGCTCTCTGTGAAAGCCTGAGAGAATGTTTTCTCTCCGTGAATCACACACCCTTAATCTCAGCATTGCACTATGAATCAATCTCACACTGTAAATTCACCCTATGAGGATGAAATTTCCTTTCCATAGTTTAGGCCTGCTTGGTTGTTACTTGTGAAAAAAATTATTTTAAATAGAGACATTGCTATTTCAACCCTGTTTATTTTTTATTGACAATTTTTAAATTCCAAGGCTTCTCCAGTGTAGAAGTGACAATTTAACATTTCTTTTCAATGACTATAAAGTTATGTCCAAGACTCAAAAGAGAAAAGAGGTACTGGATTAATATAAAGATTGTATGTGCTGTAGTTTTTATTCATTGAATGATATGTGCTTCATTCAGTATGTATTTATGGTTTCTGAAATTAGTGTAGCTACCAAAATTTAAAGAAAGCAACATTTTATTTTCATAAAAGACTAAATCTAGTTGGCTTGATGTTTCATGGTAATGCATATTGCATAGCTAACTGTCAAGCAACGAACAGGACATTATTCCATCCATTTGTTCAAATAATACCTTCTTTTCAAAGTTAAACAGATTTCTATTATAAATATCAGCCAAAATAAATGCATGTATTTTACAACATTAAAAGGAAAGCACTGACTCTATTTCATCTACCTATATCTACACTGCATTCTTCAGAAGATAATTTCTGAAGTTAACTTTTGTTCCCAAACCACAGGAATAAAGGTCACTAAAGAGGTAAATGCAACGTACACATTATTCTTGCAGTTCCTACTGCCTTAAGTTAAAAGGGATCAAATATGTGTTAAAATAGGACCAGCTATAAATTATGGTCAAATGATTTTTTTTGTTTTTTAGTTTGATGGAGAGAAAAAGCAAAACTCTGTAACTGTTTCCTCACCAGACAAAAGTCTTAGATCTTGTACTTAGGCCTTTGGTTTTGTCAGGTGTCAAAGAACACTTTTTGAGCATTAATGACTAATTCAGGTCGAGAAAGAGAGAGAGAGAGAGAGAGAGAGAGAGAGAGAGAGAGAGAGAGAGAGAGAGAGAGAGAGAATCATCTACTATAGTATAAAGTCACATGTCCTAGAAAAGCCTCAAGTTTCTTCTTTAAAATAGTAAAATAGGAAGGCAAAGGAAGTTGTGTGTGGACGTTTGTATTCATAGCACCTGGAAAAGTGAATATTGTGCTTAGTATGCTCATGAATTTTTTAGTCCATCCACAATTGTTTAATTTAAAAATAATACACAGGGGCTGGAGAGATGGCTCAGTGGGATAAGTGCTTCCCTGGCAAGCATAAGGTCCTGAGTTCAATCCCCGGTTCTGCCAAAACAAAAAATAAAAATAAAATAAAAAATAAAAATAATACACAAATCTAGATATTATTTGTTTACTCCTCGTAACCAAGGATCTTGAATTGTGTGGCATATTTTTATTTATCAATAAAATTTTGATATTTTACTTGCATTACCAAACTTATGAAGAAATTATGCTTTCTCTTACTGCATTCTATTTCTACCAGATATTAAATATATTAACTCTCCTTTTGAAGATTATTTTTCTTGAGTACTGACAGAAATAGCACTGGAAAGTGCTGAGTACCTCTGCTTCATAAACTGAGCTAATTATGATATTAACAATATATGCAAAAACTGGCCCACTTGTGAGCTAGCCTTTTTTTTTTTCAATATATGCTGATAAAGCAAGCGCCTGAGCTAGTCTTTGAATGTGAGTAAACCACTTTCCAACAAGTGAAGTGCTGTGTCTTCCAAATTCTTGAGACTTTTCAGATTTGTCTTCCAAAGTCTTGTTAGAATGTCTCTTTATGCACCAAGGTGATAGCTCAGCAATCTAAGTGCTTGCTTAGCAAGCACAAAGACCCAGGTTTGATCTTTGGTACTGCATGTGGGGCCGGCCCCAGATCCCCAGGGGCATCGTGCTGGCCATAAAAACCAGGCATGGTGGTGCACACCTGTAATCTCAGCACTGGGGAGGCTGAAATAGGAGGATCACTATGAGTGAGACCCTGTACCAAATAAATAAATAAATAAATAAATAAATAGATTTTTGTTTTGAAAAAAAAAATGTCTTGGGCCAACCAAATAGCTCAGCAGATTAAAGCACCTGCAAACAGGCACAGGAGCTAAGAGTTCAATCCCCAGGCTTTCAGTGCCGGCCCCGTCCCCAGGGCACTCTCAGATGGCAATTGAGACTGGGCATTGGGAGGCACGAACTCTTGGGAGGCTGTAAACAGATGGATCACTATGAGTCTGATCTAGTAGTGAGACCCTGAATACCTTGTAGACCCTTCCCTAAAAATACACACACACACACACACACACACACACACACACACCTCTCTTTGTCAGCCAAATTGTTGAACAATAAATCATTCATTAATCTCAAGAGACTAAGAAAAGTTTGAAGGGAGTTCTCATTTAGAAAAACCATTTAGTTTTAGATTTAGTTTAAATAGTATAGCAAGGAATTAAAAATAGGTGAAAAGTTGATAGTCTGGCTTCTAAAGGACTTTATCAATATTACGATGATATTTAATTATATTATTTAAAATATTTTGCATATCATCTTTTCTCCCCACCTACTGAAATTAGCTTTTGAAATATGTGTGTGTTATCTAATCTAATTGGATTAACTGTCTTCACACATCCCTAAAAGTTGGTGTTTGTGGTATCTATTAGGTTCTATAACGATCTATTGTCATAACTTCTCTGTTTAATTCTGTTACTTTCTGGTGTAGATGATTAGAAAAGATTATAGATTTTCTAGGGTTCTTTAAGAAAGGAATTTGCAATCCTTTGCAAAAGCTATGAAAATAAATACTGGCTACATTTTCCTGATTTTCTCCCTCCCTCCTTTCTTCCTTCTTTCCTTCCTTCCTTCCTTCCTTCCTTCCTTCCTTCCTTCCTCCTTCTCCTTTGGCTTCCTGTCTTCCTTGTCTCCCTTTCCTTTCTCTATTATTCCTCTTAATTTTTATTTTTCAAACACATATTGTTAACTTAAATTTTATATGATAGCATGTCAGATGCTGGGAATGAAACAGTGAATTAAGTTACAATCCCACCTGTTTTGACAGATGTTACTATAATTGACAAATAAGTACCAAGTGAAGGTGACATGATAGATGCGCACACTTGTATACATCTGAAACAGATGTTCCTGTTACCTTGAACTGGACTGTATTTTTTTTTTTCAGTACCAGGGATCGAACTCAGGACCTTGCATTTGCCAGGCAGGCACTTATGCCACTGAGCTATATCCCCGACCTGGACTGTAATTTTCTTACTCTATTTTTCTGACAGAATCCACAAACCCCAAAATTACCAGGAAACCTCACTAGATTAATTGTTCCTAGATTAGAAATCAATTGCTGCAATGCCTCTAATACTTTATTTATAGATTTTAACAGCTCAATTTCTCCATTCTCTATCTCATAATGTGCCCCCATCCTACATTCCCATGAATTCAGTCTCAACCCAGGAACCACCATCCTTTTCCTTTTATTCTTTTTTTCTTTCTGAGCAGGCCTATGGAGGAGAAAGATAGAAAGAGGACTTTCCAGCATGGGCATCAGGCTGCCAACCTATTTATGTAGCGACTCTCTGGTCTACTCCTCCACCAGTCCTCACCTCTCTGCCCAAGACAGTCTATCCAATTAGACACAAAACTCCTTAAAGCATGGAGTTTACTGAGGACACAAAGGGGATGACTGCAGCAAAAATCCAGAAGGGCCTCTCGGCCAGGCGTTCTGGAAGGAGTGAGCAGGGTAGAGTCACAGTGTGTAGCAGAATGCTGTTCAGTCGATCTATTGTGTGTTCTGACCTATAACTTTGTGCCCCATTTTATGGTTAAGAAAACTTCAGTACAGAAAATTATAGGGAACAGAGGTAGAAACCAGTGTAAGCAGCATGTGTTTCCATAGCCTCTTTCTCAGACCTTTGGCAGGACTGTGATCACTTCAGGGTCATGCTCAGGGAGCTATCTATCTAAAAGCCAAGAAACACAAGTGCAACTTCAGAAACAACCCTGCTTCCACAGGGGTAAAAGCCCTTTTCATGTCAGTGGTTTTGGGACCCCACACATCTAGCAGCATAATGTCCTGTGATACAGAGTTGGCGCCTGAGTTTTTGAAGTTTCATTGCATTACTGCACAACCTTAAGACTCTGATAATTTTGCTGCTCCTAAAATCCTCAATAGTCAATAATTACCCACTACATCAGCCTCCAATAATACTGCCAGATTGTGAAGGGACCCCTGGATTCAGTTTTACTTTTTAAAAACTTGCAAGGAAAATGTTTTGAGGATCATTTTGAGAATCTGCCAGATGGTAGTGGATCTTCTGAAGATGCTACTTAGGATACATTGCCCTTTGTACATACAGAAAGAGAGAACTGAAAAACCAGGTTCTACAAATTAAATCACAATCTAATTTTTGAAGGCAAAAAAAAGGTAATATGGGATAGTTATAAACGCTAATTTTCCTGGTAATCCAGCTGTCTGCAGAGTCTGGATTTGAGTCATATGGGAACCGTTTCTACTGTTAAATCAACTCAGAGATGATGGAGAGGAAAACTTGCTAAAACTGTTGCTAGCATGGTCAATTAAGGGTTAAGTTTCCATAATTCCTCTACCATATCCCAGACACCAGGAATCTGGGAATCCTATGAAACAACCTCCTTCCAGCAGTCAGCTTTGCTGGTAGTACCATAATTAGTTATGTCTCCATTACAGTGTATTTAATAACTGAACCCCTTGATTTTCAGAACAAATGTTTCTCACATGCTTGCTATTAACCTTCTGAATTGCAAATAATATCTGCCAGGCTGCCATAAGCCAATGGGTATTCAAACGATCCCCCAAAATAATATTGAGGTGCTCTCTGCTCTCTAATGAAATGACAATACAAATGTATATCCTCAAAGAATACCCATACAGGAATCTCAGGAATACAAACATTTTGAAATTCAGTGATAACTTAGGAAGGTGGCCTTCAGTGACCTTTTATTTCTTACATAGGCAAAATTAACAATTGTGTTCTAAAACAAGATTGCTCTTAAAACTAGCTCAGCACAAGTCAATTGCTGGTAAAATGAGAGTAAATTAGTTATGTTTGTGGAGGCGGTCATGAGAATTCCCAAATAAATAAAGACATAATTAATGTTATAAGCACATGGAAAATTCTCATTATAAAAAAAATGCATACACAGAACACTACCTAAGCATACTACACACACCAACTCCCCAAGGAGAGCTATTAAAACAATTACAATAAAGTCAAGGTTCAACATCATTTTTAAGAAAAGTATCATCTACAAATCATCTGGAATGTCAGAATCAAAAAGGGTAATTCTTTAACCTATAAAAATTAACTTTTATGTTAATACTAAGTAAGTGTGTATGCATCCATGTTCTAATCTTCTCATGCAGGACCAAATCTGTGGCCTTTTTAATATAAACCATACCCATAATATTGACTTAAATTTCCAGTTTTTGGGTTTTTTTTTAAAGGTAAAATGAATTTATAGACTTCGATAAAGCAAAAATCATATTACTTTCTTTTAGATTTGCATGGTTTATAAAATCTTTTTCTAAATGTCTTTCCTACACCTATTTTGACATAATTTTTTAACTGTTCCTCTTTATTAGGTCATTCCAAAGCACTGAGTGCAATTTTGACACAAATCTTCCTCTTCTGATTCCCATTGATATTTCATTCAGTTGTGCAAATGTTTAATTAAGTTATATAATCATTATACTAAATACAGCTGGCATAAAATGTTTTGGAACAAGCAAAACTATATCTCAACCAGCAGGAGCTGTGCTGCACAAATTTATGTGCAGTATGAGCCACAGGTCCCTGGGAGGCAACAAGACTCATGATTATGTTTAACAAGGGAAATGAAGAATTTTTATCATGCCATTAAATTCATTAAATGGAAGTCATTCAAATGAAATGATGTTTGGTAGCTGAGGCAGTTGTGGGAACAGGGTTATGAGAACACACTAACTTACCATAACACAACATCTCAGAATTTATAAACTTTCAGTTATATCTTATAACAGAGACAGTTCACAATTTAACTGGGAGTTTCCAAAACTACCTAATGATCCTTTGTGTCCTTTAATTTCTGTTCCGAGCTCTCTCAGCAGAGGAATAATTTTCTCTGATGAAAGTACAAATTAAGAGTTCAACCATGAGAGACAAAATCAGAAAGGTATATATTGTCCAATACTGAGCATTGGAGCAGCATTCTGGAGCTCACTTGGTCCCAGGCCCTGGGCAGTGCTGAGAATTCCTAGTTTCAAATGCTGGTACAACAACTGGGGTACAACGTTAAAAAATTCACCTATGTGTCACGTCCCCTTGTGGCTATCATTTCACTCTGCTTTCTATTTCCACAATTTTTTTTTTTTTTT
>NW_004525043.1:42822-49302 GCF_000260255.1 Octodon degus
CCTATTGATTCTTTTAGCCCATTACTTCTTCCTGGAGACCTTCAACTTCCTTCTGGAGTGGGTTTTTTACTCCCTTAATACTTCCATTTAATTTGTGCCTGAATCTCACTGTTTGTATTTCCTAAAAGTCTATATATGATAACCTAATTGCTGGGGAGTGGAAAGTGCTTGTGATGTATCACTGAACAGAAAGAGTGCTTAAATGAAAGCCAGATTCTAGCCTGGTTGAGTTCATCATGTGAGTGACACTATGAAAGAGGAAATGAGTATTAGAGGTTAACAAAACTTGCTCAAGGACAACACTGTTAGTAAGATTTGGATTTTATCAAACTCCAAATTTCAGATTTAGTATATTTTTGGATTTTTAAGCACAAGAAATGATCTCACAAAAGCAAATCTAAACATTAGGGAGTTCACAAAAGTAATAAAGACATAAACAAAACATTTATTACCAGAAGTTTTGTCTGTCCCTACCTTTGCTTTTATCATTCTCTTGCTTGATTTCCTTTTATTTTCCCCTCTGCTCTGGCTCCCTGTACCATAGAAAGGATAAGGCTAGACTTCAACTCACATGATAATGTAAATGACAGTGGGAAAGAGAGAATAGAAGACTTCAAAGAGAAATAAGAAAGGGAGAAGTAAAGAATATAAGCATGAAGATTTATAAATATGGACAGGTCAAAAGGAGCCTGAAGATACAATTATTTGCCTTCTAGGAACGTTCCCAGAAAATATGACAGATAGAATCTGCTGTTGCTTATTTACTATCGACGTTATTAATTCATACCTTTGCACCGAGCTAGTGTCCTCTACACTTGTTCTGGGTGGGCATTGGGTTTCCTCCATATGTTTCTGCATTTGATTCTTTACTGCAGATGTTATTAATTCAGGGATTTCTTTTTTTATCTCCAATCTGAGTTACCCTATACCTTTCTGCAGCTGTTTCTTTATCTCAGAAGTCACTGATTCATTGCTTTCAGCTGTGTGATTCCCAATTTGTTCTGTGTTAGTGTCCTCTGCACTTGTTATGGGTGGGCTTGGGGTCTGAGATTGCATTTTGTTCCTTCTAGTCATTTTGTATAGCACTGTCTTCTGAACTTTGTTGTAGATCTTTGTTGCAGTTATAACCTTAGCACTTACTGAAGTTCAGGTGCAGATCTACAAGTTTGGATTTATCCACCTGTGCCTGGCTTGGTTCTGGCTGCTGTGCTCAGCTCCTTCCTGCTGGTGCCCTTGAGGGTGAACCTGTTGTGCCCCTCCGGCAAGATGTTCTGCTCTTGGACTAGCTGGGTGGTTCTGTCCCCTACACTCTCTGCAGGGATTGCAGCTGCAGGGTTTCAGTCCAGGCCTGTATGCCGGGCCTGAGCTGAGTCTGGAGGGGACAAAGTAGAGTAAGGGGGAAAGGCAGCTCTTCCACACACCCACTGGCCTGAGATAGGACTGGATATGGTTGTTCCCAGAATGTGGCAGAATTTCTACTGGGTGGGCAGGGTGGTGGATGTGCTGCGGAGTGGTGGGTGGCATCCCAAGGGGGTGGAAGTGGGTCTCACTCACGGTGTGCCTGGGTTGGGACCAGTAGGTCCTGCCGGCACAAGCTAACCAGAAGGTCTCCCACACACTCACCGGGCCTGGGCTAGAACTGGATCTGGGGTTTCCCAGAACAGGGCCATAATTCCTACTGGGCAGGCCAGGTAGGGGAGGTGCTGTGGAGTAGTGGATGGTGTCCCAAGGGGGTGGAAGAGAAGTCTGCTATAATTGTTTCCCATTTTGTGGGTTTTCTTTTTACTCTGTAGGTGATTTCTTTTGATGTGCAAAAACTTCAAAAAGATGAGATCCCAATTGTTGATTTTTAAATACTTCTCATGCAGTTTGATTTTTATCCATGAACTCTTTATCTAGACCTATGTCCTTTTGTTTTCTACCTATTTTCTCTTCCAGAAAAGTTAGTGTTTCTATTTTAATATTTAAATCTTTGATCTATTTTGACAGTAATTTTGTGCATGGTGATAGACATGGGTGTATTTTAAGCTTTCAACATTAGTACAAGTCAGTATTGCTAGTACAATTTATTAAAGAGGCTACCTTTCTCTTTTCTTCCAGTGACCATGTTTGGCCCCTTTGTCAAGATAATGTTGATGAGTGTGCTTGTAATTGAGACTACACCTTCTAATCTGTTCCATTAATCCTCAGGTGTGTTTTCTTGCCAGTACCATGGTGATATTTATTACCTTGTAGTATAATTTCAAGTCAGGGATGATATTGCCTCCTGTCTGTCCTTTGTTACCCAGAATTGCTTTTGCTATTCTGGGTCTCTTCTGGTTCCAGATGAATTTTGGGAATGTTTTTTTTCTAAACCTGTGAAAAACACTAATGGTATTTTGAGATTGTGTTGAATCTGTAACAATTTTGGGAGTATGGCCACTCTCACAATGTTGTTCTTCCTATCCAGTAGCAAGGAATATCTTTCCATTTTCTGAAAACCTCTTCAATATCATTTTTCAGAGTACTATAATTTCACAGTATAAATATTTTACTTCCCTTGTGAGATTGAGATTGATTTCTAAATATTTCATTTTTGAGGGTGTCATTGTGAAAGGTGTGGTTTCCATAATTTTCTCTCAGTGTGCTCATAATTTGTGTATAGAAATGCTACTGATTTTTCAGTTTTGACTTTGTATTCTCTTATGCTACTAAATTTGGTGAATAAATCTACAAGTGACTTAGAGGATCTCTTGGGGTCTTCTAGGTATAACATCATTTCACCTGCAAAGAACGATAGTTTAACTTCCTCCTTTCCAATCATTATTCTTTTTTTTTTTTTCTTTCTCTTGTCTAATTGCTCTGGCTAGTGTTTCCAGAACTATATTGAGCAGGAGTGGTTACAGTGGGCCTCCTTGTCTTGTTCCTGATTTTAAAGTGAAAGCTTTCATTCTTTTGTCCATTAAGTATAACATTGACTGTTGGTTTGTTGTAGATGGTAAAGACTATCCTGATTTTCTGTAGGTTTTTTTAAATCACGAATCAGTGTTGAACTTTGTCAAAAACTTTTTCTTCATCTATTGAGATGAGCATGTGTTTTTGTCTTTGGCTCTGTTGAAGTGGTGTATTACATTTATGGCTTTGCATATAATAAACTATCTCTGCATTCCTGGGATGAGTCCCACTTGGTTATGATGTATAATCTTCTTGAGGATTTGCTACATTCTGTTTGCTAGTATTTACTGAGGATTTTTGCATCTTGGTGAGTCCTCACCTTGGTGAGTCCTTTTTTTTGTATCAGAATAATGTTTGCCTCCCTCAATGAGTTTGGGAGAATTTCTTCCCTTTCAATTTCATTCAACAGTTTGAAAAAAAGTTGGAATTATTGTAAATTTCCTTCAGAATTTAACTGTGAACCCTTCAGGACCTGGGCTTTTCTTTGTTTGCAGGGGGGTTTTTTTGTTTGTTTGTTTTAATTCCATTTTCAATTTCATTGACTGATATTGGGTTATTCAGAATTTTTATATCTTCTTGATTTAGCTTTAATAGTTCTTACTTATCTTGGTATCTGTGCATTTCTTCTATATTTTAAATTCTGTGTCAGTAAAGACACAGAAATAAGTGTCTTTAATAATAATTTTTAAAATAAATATTGATAATATTCTGAATTTCTATATGGTCTGTAATGATTTCACCCTTTTCATTTCTCATTGCACAAATTTGAATTTTTCCTTTCCCATTTTAATGAGGTTGGTTAAGACTTTGTCAATTTTATTTATTCTATCAAGGAACCAATTCTTTGACTCAGTAATTTTTTGCATTGTTTTCTTCATTTCATTGCATTTATTTCTGCTCTGATTTTTATAATTTTCTGCCTTCCTTTTTATTTTTAAGTCTTTTATTTATTATTTTGTATAGGATCTTGCTACACAGGTTGGACTTATAGTGATTCTCCTATCTCAGCTTCCCCAGTTCTGAGATTATAAGCATTTGCCTTCCTATCAAGTTTTGGTGGCTGGCAAGGCCCGGGGCTGGCATGGCATGCTGTACTGGGGATCGAACCTGGATCCTTGTGTTTTCCTGGAGGGTGCTTAAATCCTATCTACACAGCTCCATTTCTTTCATCTTTGGACTTGACTTACTCTTCTTTTGCTAGGACTGTGAGGTGTGGCATAAGATTGTTTATCACTATAAATTTTCATCTTAAGACAGCTTTTATTACATCCCACAAGTTGTATCTGTACAACTTACTTCTAGTAAGTTGCATCTGCATTTAAATTAGATATAAATATTGTTTAATTTCTTCTTTATTTTTATCCATGACCCATGACTGTTTCAGAGGGTATTATTTAGTTTCTGTATGTTTTTTACTTTTTTTTCATCTCACTATGATCAGATAATATGCATGGGATAATTTTGATTGTTTTGTATTTACTTAAGAATGTTCTATGTTCTAACACATGATCTATTTTGGAGAACATCCCATGTGCAGCTGTGAAGAATGTATATCCTGACACTGTTCAGTGGAACTCTGTAGAAGTCTACAATGTCCCTTTCTTCACAGGTTTAGTTCTGTTATATATTTTCTCATTTTTTGCATGGTTGATCTATCTCTTTGTGTCAATGGAATGTTAAAGTTACCAAATACAATTATGATATTGCTCATTAGATTTTTTATGTTTGTGAAAATTTGTCTTATATAGTTGGGTGCTCATACATTGATGCATATATATTTATAATTCTTATCTCTTCCGCTTGCTGTTTTCCCCCAACAAGTATGTAATGACCTTCTTTGTCTCTTTTAATCATACTTGGTTTGAAGTTGACATTGTCAGCAACCAGAATAGCTACCCCTGCTTTTTTCTGGGTTCCTGTTGCATGGAGTATTATTTTCTATCCTTTGACATTCAGTTTATTAATTTCTTTTTTAGTTAAATGTGTTTCATGTATACAACATATTGTGGGATTAACTTCTTTGTCCTCTCTGCCAGTCTGCTTCTTTTTGATTGGTGAATTGAGCCATTTATGTTGATAGTTATAACTGATACGTATTGGCTTAACTTTGTCATGTTGTTTTCCTATTGTAGGATCCTCACATTTCCCCTTTGCTTAATTGCTTGCTCCGCTTGGTAGTTCTCTTCTTTTGTTGTTGAAGTTGTGCTCATCTTTGTCTCTTTATAAAATATCTGTCAGTACACTTTGTAGGGTTGGTTTGCTTGTCATGAATTTTTTCATTTGTTCGTTGTCACAGAAGTACATAATCTCTCCATTAAATTTGATAGATAGTTTTGTAGGATACATCAATCTGGGTTGAAAGTTATTTTCTTTCAGAACCTCAAATATTGCAGTGCAAGCTCTTCTTGATTTGATGGTTTGTGTTGAGAAATCCACCATGATTCTGATGAGCTACATGATCTGCTTCTTCTCTCTGACAGCTTTTAATATTTTTTCTTTCACTCAGTTTCTGGGATTTTGATTATTATGTGTCCAGGTGATGTTTTATTTTTATTATGGCTAGCTGGAGTTCTATATGCTTCAGTTACTGTACATCAGCTACTTTTCCCATGCTTGGGAAATTTTCTAGTACTACTTCTGCAAACACTCTTTCTATGTTATTTGCATTATCTCCAGTTGTTTTGTTCATACCTATTAGTCTTATATTATTATTCTTTTCATCAATTGCAGCTGTTGTATTTCCTGATTTCTCATTGTTTTTGAAAGATATGTCATTTTGTGTTCAGTAGCTGCAATGCTGTGCTCATGGTCTGAAATTCTATCTTCTGTTTCATTCAAGTGGTTTTGCCAGTTTTCAGTGGAATTCTTAATGTTCTGCATATCTGGACATGTTTGAATCTGCTTCATGCATTCTAATTCTTTCTTATATTGTTCATTCTGTGTTTCCATCATTTTCCTATTCCATGCTACATTTTTAAATTAATTTTAATGAAAAAAGATAAAATAGCAATGAAACAGTTTCAAAACAAGTTAGTAGGACAGTTACAATAGTTTGTACATTTTGTATTGTTGTCCTCATAATAGTTATTCAGAGGACAAGCTGCAGACATATTGTCTAAACAAACAACTCACTACTATTATGGACTATTGGACTATATTGGATAATTTTGCGGAATTCAAGTACCTACAATCTTTAGACTGGCATCAAGTATGAAAATTTTCTTTAAACTCTTCTCCAAATACAGCTTCTCCATTCTAATTTTTTTAAATCTGTGTCTTCCTTAGATGTATTGAACAGTTCTTTCATGATTGCTGTCATTTCTTTTTTATTACTTGAGAGATTACTTAAGATCTAATTTCCTCCATACCTTAATGGGGTTGTTTCTTCAGTTTCTGTTCTGTCAGAAGTTTCAGATGTCTGAACTCCAAGTTCTTCTATGACCTTGTCTCCTGGACTTGTTTGGGTGGTCTAGAGGTTTGAGATTGACTTTTGTTCTTTCTTTCTTCTCTTTCTTTCTTTCCTTCTTTTTTTTTTTTTTTTTTTTT